>NW_017963023.1:0-11028 GCF_001890905.1 Aspergillus aculeatus ATCC 16872
TTTTATAATAATTATTATTATTAAAAATTTAATAAATATATTCTAAAGTTAAATAGTTTTATTTTATATAAAAAAATATAAAACTATTCTACTAATATATCACCTGTTATTTTATATATTTTTAAAAAATGAAATATATTATTATTTATTATATAATATATTCTAATTTATTATTCTAAACAGACTGTTTAAAATTATTATTATAAATTTAATTATTAATTTTTTAAATAAATATAAATATAATACCGCTTTTATTATAATTAATAATTTATTAAATATATTAATATTTTAAAGAATTACTTTAAATAAAAAAGCAGACTAATAGAATCTTATTCTTATTAATTATATAAAAAAATTATAATTAAAATATTCCGAAGTTCTTTATTTCAAACTATAATATTAAATTTATATTATTTTTTAAAAAAGGTTTTTTAATATTTTTAATTTTATATAATTATATTCTATTATATCTTATTCTTAAATTAATATTCAGTTAAAATAAATAATTTAAACTGTAAAAATAATAATATATTATATATATATCTACTAAAATTTAATAATAGTTTATAATTATTTTATCTATTATTTTAAATATTAATTCAAATCTGAATATCTTAATAAAAGAAATATTTTATAATTTAATATTTAATATAAATCTAATATTTTTAATTTATAATATATATATTTTATTATATTAATTATATTTTAAATTTATATTTTTTAATCAAGATCCGTTCGGTTGTTCCGATTTTTTTTTTAAATATTATAAATAGATATTTTTTAAATAGTTAGATTATTAAAAAATTACTGCTGTTCTTAACAAATATATTATTCTATATAATTAATACTGTATTTTAGTTATTTAACATTTAATATATTAAATAAAATATATTTTCTGATTTAATTGATATATATATAAAAAAATATTGTTATAAATAAATTAATTTATAATTATAAATACTATATTTTAACTGTATTAAACTGTTTAGTATTTATATTTAATATTATATTTAATTATATTTTAATTTTTTTATTATTTATTTTTTCTATTTTATTTATTTTTATTTATTATATTATATATTCTAATATTATATTTTTTACTGTTCGTCTTTTTAATATTCGTCCTTTTATTTTATTAATTCTATATATATAATTATTAATATAAATATTGTTTTTAAAGCTGTAGAATCTATAGTATTCTTTATAATATTTATTATTTTTTTTAATTCTGCTGTACTTAAACTGCCGCCTTTCTTACCGTCTATAAATATTTTTCAGTTTTATTGAATTTGTTTCTCTTTTTTTTTCAAACTAATCAACTATATCAGTCATACCATATCCACATATTCGTGTTCTATCATAGTATATTGAAACTTATATTTTTTATAATATTATAAGAAAGCTCTGATAGCCTTTAATTTTTTTAAATATAGATATTAAAACAAAAAGAACTCAATGTTAATCAAAATACCATTTTTTTGAATCGTAGTAAAGAGATATATCGATTTTGGTATGGTAAAATGAAAGAGAAGGGTGTAAGATATCCGTATAGCGCGAAAATCGGCTAAGCGGGGATCGTCACAAGAGGTCTTACAGTATAACACAATTGGTAGAATAATTGGTAGAATAATTCTTGTGATGTATCTATCATACGTATGCCTATATAAAGTAATTCATCCAAGTTAGCAGCTATACACAGTAAGGACTCATCCTTTCGACGCGTGGGTCGTAAATACCTTACTAAAGGCTTTGGGTAGCACCATGCTTCGGCAGTTGTTCCCACTGGCCAGTAATGATGTCAAGAATCGCTAGGTAGCCGGGTGTCAAACTTTGTTTTCCCCGGTTGCATACATAATTAGGGGCAACACAATCCAAAGTAATCCAGAGCTAACTTACCATCGATTCCCACCCAAGTCGAGTGCTCAAATACCATCCTGAACATTCTATTCTTTCACCCCATTGATTGTACTTTGAATCTCTTCAACTAGCCGAGGTTGGTGACTGCCACCTTGCCTACCCCACATTGATGCCTTGATTGTGACGTCTCAGCAAAGCTAGCGTCTGCAGATTCAATATTGACTACCTTCCCATCTCAAGCTGGTGTTTCTTTCGAAGATGGATCGCGCTGGTCAAAGCAGTCGTCTTGTCAATATACCCGATACCACCGATTCAGGAATAGCTGGCACTACTGCGAGCTCAATTATCCCAGGGAGCCCTGCAGTCGTGATCCCCAACCAGGAGAACACCGTTTCGAGTTCAGCACATGAAAGTCCAATTGATGCACAATCCCTTCATGCAAGCTCGTGCAAGTCAGATTGTGTAATGGAGTCTCAAATCAGCGAGCAGGAAAATCACGGCATTCGGTCATCGACTGGAGCGCCCAGAAGACTTAGTGCGAGCACAGCTACAAGCTCCTTAAGTGAAATTGAGCCTTCTTTGCCGAAATTAGGCAGAATCGGTGTTTGTGCTTTGGATGTCAAGGCTCGCAGCAAGCCAAGCCAAAATATACTGACCCGCCTGCAAGCTAAAGGGGGTTTCGAAGTAATTGTCTTCGGTGACAAGGTTATTCTTGACGAGGCTGTAGAAAATTGGCCAGTTTGCGAATACCTCATAGCATTCTTCTCGGATGGGTTTCCATTGGACAAAGCTATCGCATATGCGAGACTTCGGAAGCCATTCTGCGTCAATGATTTACCCATGCAAAAGGTGCTATGGGACCGTCGCCTTTGTCTCAGAATACTAGATCATATGGGTGTGCCGTCTCCCAAGAGAATGGAGGTTAACAGAGATGGTGGACCGATACTAGAATCCGCTGAACTCGCTCAACATGTATATAGGATGACAGGGGTCAAACTTGAAGGGCCCAGCGACGGCACTGGAGGAGGGGCGTCTCGAACAATGAATGTCGCAATGTCTGATGATGGTGATTCTTTAATTGTTGACGGCAAAGTTCTCAAGAAACCGTTCGTTGAGAAGCCGGTGAACGGAGAAGACCACAATATTCACATATACTTCCCGAACGACCAACAATATGGGGGGGGTGGCAGGAGGCTTTTCCGCAAAGTCGGTAACAAAAGCTCCGAATATGATCCCAACCTCATTGTTCCGAGATCGATATCGGAAAACAATACGAGCTACATATACGAGCAGTTCCTGAGGGTCGATAATTCTGAGGATGTCAAAGCCTACACGGTTGGACCAGATTTTTGCCATGCCGAAACGCGCAAGTCTCCTGTAGTCGATGGGCTTGTTCGGCGCAATACACATGGAAAAGAAATCCGATACATAACAAAGCTGAGCAAGGAAGAAGCATCGATCGCGTCGAAAATCTCAAATGGGTTTGGGCAGAGAATATGCGGGTTTGACATGCTCCGTGTTGGCGAGAATAGCTATGTGATCGACGTGAATGGCTGGAGTTTTGTCAAAGATAATAACGACTATTACGACAAATGTGCTGGTATTTTGAGGGAGATGTTCTTGAATGAGAAGCTCCGATGCGAAGGTCTGCCAGAGCCAATTGACTCTCTGCCTCAGGAACCTAGCCACAACTGGAGGCATTCTATATCACACAGGAATACTTTGAAGACCCTATTGAAATCCCCCAGCTCATCAAAGCTTCAGGGCCCTCAGCAAAGTATCAACAGCTCTGAAACCGGTTCATCTGAGTCTATTGTCAACCGGCCGATCTCGTCGCCTTCAGGCGAGAGCCTGGACAATGGAAGCAGCCACAAAAGCCCCGTCGCGCGAGAAAAAAATGCAACTACAAGACCCCCCGATCCGCAAAACCTGAAATCGTCTATAGTGTCAGTGGATTCATTCATTGATGGCTGCCCGCCCCCTCCTCCTGCTTCCAAGCACTCCTGGAAATTGAAGGGCATGGTCGCGGTCATTAGACACGCCGATCGCACACCAAAACAGAAGTTCAAGTTCACTTTCCACAGTCAACCTTTCATTGATCTGCTGAAAGGTCACCAAGAAGAGGTGGTTATCAAAGGCGAAGCCGCGTTGGCGAGTGTTTCGGAAGCAGTAAGAGTTGCTATGAAAGAAGAGCTCGAAGATTTGGATAAGCTGAAGTTACTACGCACATCTTTGGAGAGAAAAGGCGGTTGGCCTGGCACAAAGGTCCAAATCAAGCCGATGTTCCGCAAAAGGAGACCTGAAGAGTTACGAGGACAGTCCTCCTCTACTCACGTCACGACCCACCTTGCTGCGGAGTCTCAAAACGAGTCCCCCCAGCCCACGTCCTGCCACGACCAAACTTTGACAGAAGATAGAAATGGCCGTCCCCCAACGCGAAGTGACTCAATCTCTGGTGCTACTTTTTCGAGGTTCTCAGCTGTGGAGAACGACCTTATCCTAGATAAACTTCAGCTCGTCATCAAGTGGGGAGGTGAACCGACCCATGCTGCACGCTATCAGTCCCAAGATTTAGGGCTCAACATGCGTGATGATCTGAAATTGATGAATAAAGAGGCATTGAATAATGTCCGTATCTTTACTAGCTCAGAGAGAAGGGTGAGCACTAGTGGTAAGTTGGACCCTTCGGTTGTATATGGGTGAAACGACTCTCTGACTTGCTGTCTTAGCTCAAATCTGGGCCTGCGCTTTTCTTGACCAGAAGGAACTTCCTGAGAACTTCATTCAGGTACGAAAGGATCTTCTCGATGACTCCAATGCCGCAAAGGATCTCATGGACAAGGTCAAGAAGAAATTAAAACTCCTTCTTCGGGAAGGATCGGCACCATCACAATTCACATGGCCAAAAGACAATATCCCCGAACCATCAGTGGTCCTCGCAACTGTTGTCGAGTTAATGAAATATCACCGAGGTGTTATGAGACATAACTTTCGCATGATCGACAAGTTATCGCCAAAGCCGTTGGTATCCGTTCCTCCTGATATTTTTGACGGGGACCGCACCCGCCACTCGGATGCTGAGTACGAAAACCCTGCATTGGATTCCATCCAAGGACGTTGGTGTACTGGAGAAGACCCGATGCTCTTCAAGGAGAGATGGGAAAAACTATTCGCCGAGTTCTGCGATACGGAGAAGGTCGATCCAAGCAAGCTTTCTGAGCTCTATGATAGCATGAAATTTGATGCCCTACACAATCGGCAATTTTTAGAATGGGTTTTCATGCCGCCAGATAGTGATGACAGCGAGGACGAACAAAATGTTCATAGCTGGAAGAAGATCACGCGGAACGACCTGGTTGGAGATACCAAAACAAGCAAAGATGGTGTCAACCATGAGAACTATGTACAGGCCGATTCGTCATCCTTTGCTCATCGATTTGGCTGGAAGAAGCGCATGCACGCCTTTGAATCAATGCCACACTTTAGAGGGCTCGATGACACTTACGACCACTACTTCAAATTGTACCCTGGCTCTAGTCCCTCGAAGTGTAAAATGGATGGAAGACTATCAAAACTGAGAGAGCTATATAAATTGGCCAAAGTTCTCTTTGATTATGTGACCCCACAGGAATATGGGATTACAGACACGGAAAAGCTTGAAATTGGCTTGCTCACGTCGTTGCCCCTGCTACAGGGAATAGTCAGAGATCTTGAGGAAGTTCAGGCCTCCTCTGATGCGAAGTCTTTTTTCTACTTCACAAAGGAGTCTCACATCTACACCCTGCTGAATTGCATACTGGAAGGAGGGATCCAAACCAAAATCGCCAGGACAGCTATACCTGAGCTGGACTATCTTTCACAGATCTGCTTCGAGCTCTATGAAGCTAAGGACTGTGAGTCTTCAACTAGTTCTTACTCCATTCGCATATCTATCAGCCCTGGATGCCATGCATTCGATCCTCTAGATGTCCAGCTTGATTCTAGACATGCTATTGGCTGTGCTCCTCGACGAAGCCTGACGCCCCATCAAGATTGGAAGGAAGTCATAGAAACACTAAAGGCGAAGTTCGATACGTAAGTATTCTGTCTAGACCTATGTCTCGCAGTAGTAGTGATGCTAACCAGAGGGCTTCAGTGTCAGTTTACCGAAGACCTTTATTGCTGTGAATTTGAGTGACAAACATGTACCCGCTCGGGGGGATATCTCTCCACCAGAATCGAACGGCATCTAGCTTAGGTGTAAACACTCGACGGGACGAAAGGGCATGACCCCTTGCTAACCTAAGATCTGTATCTCCTGGCATTCATTCCATTGATTTTAGAGATGATCTCGCTGCAATTAGGCCGTGTCATGTGCAGTAGTTTGTATTTGCTGCTACCTAGCAAACTGTATCATTCCAAGTTGGAAGGCCTTGTTGCTCGCGATTTGCCTCTCACATAAATTCTCATATTATAATGGAAGCATAGACCACTACTCGCTCTGAATTAAAGTCTCCATGGTACATATGTGTCCACTCGAATCGATGTAGTGAAGCCTAAACTGCAATAGGCAGTGAGTAGTAGTAGTACCAGTTCAGTCATGAGTGCTAAAGGATTGGTCACTAACTTATGCTTAAATGACCTAGCGACAATTGACTAAGCAGAACGTGCAAAACCTAGAAGAAGAGCCTCCTGATTATTTACCAATTAGCTCCAAGCTGGTCCGGTCGTAGCAGCCTACCTGGGCTAGTACTTGAGTCGAACCCGTCAACTACCTGTATCAAAAAATCAGGTTCTCATGACCCCCGATCTCTTCCCCTCCTCGACCAGCAAGCAGTCAGACAAGCAAGTCGTTTAAGGAAGTCGGCATAGCATTTTCATCTGCGATTTCGAAAGGAATTTTGCCTGTCAGTCTGACCTATACTGAGCCCGTTGTCTTGGCGCAAGTACCGCCTTTAAAGCTCCTATTTCCGGATACGTCACAAGGGGCCTTGCCTTGAGAGCCGGCAGGAATATGGCACCAGCACTAGGCCCAGATAATGGGAGCTTCCAATGCGAGTTGAGTGGACATGAGATTCGATGCAGACACCAGCAAACGCAGAAAGAGATTAACATCTCGATCAATAATTTGATCTGTATCTTGCCTAGAGGCAATGAGCTTGAGGCTCCCAGGCATGTCATGCTGTTTTTGTGGCTTGACGAGAACGAATCTGGGGTCTCGAGGGAGTGTATGTCACTCCAGAGTATTCAAGTACTTTCCTGGCCTGTGCAGCTGTCCGAATTCGTCTGCCCTGGTATACCTCCCTACCTCGGCACTTTCACCCATGAACAGGTGGAAAAGGTAGATATCCACGTGATCATTTCAATCACTTCTGGCACACGTACAGGCATGAGTGTGTTCGAAAATATCGTCAGCCCTCTCTTATCGCAACTTGGTGTGCGCGAGTATGAAGTTCATGAGACCCAGACCGCACAGACAATTGTTGAACTGTGTCACACAAAACTGATACCTCGCGCTCAAGCGAACATCAAACAAACAATAATCCTACTTTCAGGCGATGGAGGTCTGACTGATATCATTGACTCCTTCCATGGTACAGCAATACAATGTCTTGCCAAGCCTAACATTGCTCTGATTCCAACCGGAACAGGCAACGCCATGGCTAGTTCAATAGGGCTCCTAAAAAGTCGAGCGGCTGGACTTTTCACGTTGTTGCATGGGCACCCCGCCCCTATACCTGCTTTTTCGGCTACTTTCTCTGCTGGTTCAAGGCTCGTCACAGAAGCGGGCAGCGGAAGAGTCAGTATTAATTCACACTGGCAGAGTAAGACAGGCCATCCTACAATATACGGTGGTGTTGTCGCAAGTTGGGGTTTGCATGCTGCGTTGGTGGCGGATAGTGATACTGCTGAATACCGCAAGTATGGAGCGGAGAGATTCCAAATGGCTGCAAAGGAAATCCTATTCCCATCAAATGGTGACGATCCACATAAGTTCCGCGGTAGTATCAGCTTCACATGGCGTGATCGCCAGACCAACAAGCAACAAACAGAGGTTTTGGGATGTGAAGAGCACATGTACGTGCTGGTAGCTTTGGTATCGAGCCTCGAACCAGGTTTCACAATATCACCTTTGTCAACTCCATTGGATGGCTGCCTGAGGATCATACATTTCGGACCAATGACGTCGGAACAGGCAATGGGCTTGATGAGCAATGCATATCAAGGAGGCAAGCATGTCAATGACGCCAGAGTAACTTATCGTGAAATCGAGAGCTTCCGAATAACCCTGCACGAGGTCGACGAGAGATGGAGAAAAGTTTGTATAGATGGCAAGATTATCGCTGTTGAGCATGGCGGCTGGCTCGAAGTACAGAAAGTCTCGGGGCACTATCTCAACATTCTCATACCTCCTTAGATTTACCCGATGTCTGAATGAGAGGCATAAACTTGCGTTGCCACGGATTCCAGAGTGTCATGTACATGATAGACACTTTGGGGAGGTTGGGTTGGACAAACCCTGCAGTGATTAGGATAAATAATAGCCATTGGACCCCCATTGCTCTGTACATCGGCCATACGGATATTTTTGTCCGTAATATGTGTGGACGTTTTAAAAGACTTATATGTTTTCTACGCCGCCAATTAGCTAAGATTGTCTAACCCTCATAGCTGCATCCCTTTAATTTATCAAAAAAAGTATTATATATATTTAGGTATATTTACTATACAGTTGGAACCGGCTTTTAAAAATAGAAATATCAATAAATAGAAAGTTAAATTTATTTGAATAAATAAATATATTAATATAGTTAAAAATTTGAATATATAAAATATTTTATCTATTAGCTGAACTATAGTGCAGAATATATTCAATAGATATATAAATATAATCTCGATTTTTTTAAACTTATAAATATAAAAAATAAATTAATTAATCTTTATATTTTTTATTTTTTAATATTTATAATTTTCTGTTTATTCTTCTTATTATAGTACAGATCTAAGACATCTCATTTATTCAGTCTATCTGATTTATTTAGTTTATTTAGCTGATCTGGACAATCCTATTAATCTTATTAATTCTAAATATTGTAATAATTCTACTGTCTTTCTTAATTGTTTTATATATAATATATAATCTTTTTAATTTTTATTTATTTTCAATCCTATTTATAGCTCTTTAAGCTATTTGTATAAATTAAAAAATAATCTAACTAAGTAGCTAATTAAAAATTAAAAGAATTATTATTAAATAATTTTAATTAGTTTCATTAGTTTTATTATTTAAATCAGCTAATATTTATTAATCCAGCTTATATTTTAATACTATATAGTTTTTTTAGAAATAGTAATCTATTAAGATATTAGCAATTCTATAATTTCTAATAATATTAAATATTTTTAATATTCAGAATAACAATATGATTATTATAATAAATTATACTAATATACTATAAATATAAAAACAGTTTATATTAACATATTATATATTTTAATTATTTATTTTTGGATTAAAAGATAAATAAATATTAATAATAATCAATATATTACTAATACTATTTGGAAATCTTATACTATTAACTAGTTCAATAAAATTCTATATATTTAGATTTAGTCTTATATTAAGAATAAAAATTATATTTTAATTTTGTTTTAATAATCCTTAACAATTCTAACCGTGTTTATACGGCTTAGAATAAACTGTAATATTTAAAATAAAATAACTATAAATTTATAATATTTTCTTATTAAATTTAAAGATTGAATATAAAAAGTGTATATATATTCTAATACTTTTTTTTATTAAAAGATAATATTAGTTAGGATTCAAAGATATACTTATAACTAATATTTTATTTTAAAATAAATATTATGATTTATTTTTTTTAAATTTAAGATGACTATTATTTGTAACTCAATACTAAAGTCTGTAATTATTTTCAAAATTTTAATTATTTAGTTTTATATTTAAAAAAAATCAACATAGATTTTAAAATAAAAATTAAAAATAATTTATTACATCTAAATATGGTTTTTAAAATTTATATATTACATATTAATATCTTTATATTTGAAGACCTTTTGCTGTAATATTAATAAATATTTTTATTATAAATTAAATCATTATTATATTAAAAACTACTTTAAATCTAATATTAAAATTCTATATACAGTATCTGTAAAGTTTTTATTTTTTAAATATTATTTATTTTTCTTATTAAACTGGCTTAACCTGACCGTTATACCTTAATCTTAACCTGGCCATAACCAGGCGGTCAGATTAAGATATGAAATCAGATTAATTGTTAGATAGAACGGTTAACCGCAGTTAACTGTTATATCTAAACTAGTTCTAAAAAGACTAGTTCAAACAGAAATCAGCTAGAAATAGACTAAAATCATACTAAAATTAAGTAGTTATATTCTATCCTCTTTTACTGCTTTTTAGAATAGGCTTAATTGCTAAGAAATTGGACCCGCCGGTTAACTGTAGGTTAAGCCGGTCAGAAATATATATATTTTTATATCTGACCATAACCTGCGGTCAGATATAAAAATTTTAATTAATCTGACCTGACCTGGCTGTTAGCCACTCTATTTCTTACTGTATAGTTAAGATTATATTTATATTGGAGTGCAGGCTGGATCGGTAGGTATTGACTAATCAAAATAATAAAAATAATAAAACTAATTAAAAATTATTTAATAATAATATTTGTAGCTGTCACCAATTCCTTCGCCGGTAGTGACAGTCATCACTGCCTGGGGTGTTGACTACGTCTTTGGTGACTACGGTCTACCGTATTATCATCTAGCTATTCCGGTCCTCAGGGACTCCCTCCTCAATACAACTAACTTCCACCATACTGAATGAATCGTTCATATCAATGTTTCTAATTTTTAACTAGGTATTTAATTAAATTATTTTTATATTTATAAGTAAAGTATAACTTAAAAAGCTATAGATTAATTAAAAACAAATGGAAAATTAAAAAGATTATATATTCAAATATAAAATAATTTAGAAAAATAATAAGTTTATTTAAATATTTAAAATTTATAAAATAGTTTAAATTAGTTAAATAAATTAAATAAATTAAATAAATTAAATAAATTAAATAAATTAAATAAATTAAATAAATTAAATAAATTAAATAAATTAAATAAATTAAATAAATTAAATAAATT
>NW_017963024.1:0-10966 GCF_001890905.1 Aspergillus aculeatus ATCC 16872
TTTTTTAAAATAGTTTAAAGCTTCTTCTTCAGACTTTTAATTAAAAATTTTAGAAATTCTTATTAATATAGACATAGTTATTAAAATTATAAAATATATTATTATTTTTTAACTTATATAAATAAAATTAATTTTTATTTTTATAATTTTTATTCATTAATTTATTTTCTTTTAAAAAAATTTAATTTATTAAATTAGCTCTGAAAGATAGTCTAGCTAATTTATTTTATTAATTCAATAAATCATTTAATTTAAAAGTTAAAATAAATCTAGTTATATATTCGGCGGGTGATTTCAGAAAATTTAGAAAATCTTTTTTATTTTATAATTAATTAATCTAATCTGCTATATTGTTATAGAATTTCTTCTTAATTTTTAAATAAATTTAAGAAAGTTATATATTTATTTAAATTAAATTAAATATTTTATTTAACTTTGATTGTACTGTTTTTAAATAAACTAATTTTTATTAATTTATATAATTTTTAATAGAATTCCTTATTTTCAACCGGAGCTTGGTATATTTATTCATACTCTTTTTATTTAAAACTAATTGATAAAAATAATTCTAGTTTTTAAAATTTTTAGAATCAGATAAGATTTTTTTTATTAAATATAGTATATTAATTTTATCTATTTAATATAAAATTAATTGATTAATTTAATAAGATTAGTTTTAAAGTAGTTGTCTTTTTCTGAAATTAGTAGTAATAGTTTTATTCGACTTTTTAATATAATAAATAATTAGATTTACTAAAATCTAAAATAAAAATAATATATTAATTAATTTAATAAATCAAAAATAAAATAAACTTTTTAAAATAAATAGATTTAATTAAAAGATTTAAATCTACTAGTTTCTATATACTTTTATTAATAGTAAATAATTAGATCTGATTAATTTAAAAATATTAATTAGATTAATTATTTAAAATAATACTTTTTTCAGTTTACTGATTTATAATTAAAATTTAAATAAATAAATTAAAATAATAAACAAATAAAGCTTAGATATTACTAAATACTTAAAGTAAGAATATAATCAGACATATAATTAAAAACAATTATAAATATTTTTATTTTTATTTTATTAAAATCTTATTTTTTATTTAAACTTCATATAGGATTTCATATAGATTTTAACTAAAAAATAAAATAAAAATAAAAGTAAAGTAAAAAATAAATAAAATCAATTTCTTAAATAAATAATTAATTAAATTAATTGAATTGAATAAATTAAACTAAAACTGCTTATTTTACTAATTAAAATAATAATAAGAATTAATCTTTTATTTATAGCTGAATAGTTATATTAATTCTCTAAGATTTTCTGCGATTATATAAATAATATATAAATAATATATAAAAGTAAAAAGAACTAATAAATTTCTATTAAATATATATAATAGAATAAATAAAAGAATATTATTTCAAACTGTTTTTTCTATTAAGAAGTTACTGGAACTTAGAAATCCACTCTGTAAACTAGTAAGCCTGAGATAGCGAACTGGCGAGCCTGAGGCTACCAACTGGCTATATGGTTGACAAATATAATCTAAGAAAATATATAAATATATTTATTCAATATCAATACTTTTAAGCTTGTTTATAACTATAAATTAAAAGATGAAAATAAAATCTAATTTTAATATAGTATTTATTCTCATATTTTTTATATTTTTAAACTGTTTATCTTCGCTTGTGTAGACGTCTTTATATTTTTATATATCTTATTTAATGTTTTATTTTTTTAATATTCTGTATATCTATTTCTTTTCAATATATATAAATAATAATGAAAATATGTGTTTTAAAGCTCGGTATATGTTATATTTATTTATTTATAGTAATATTCTGCTATTTATTCATATAACTGTCTTTCTTACCGCCCTGATATTAGAACCCTAATATAATTCAGTTTTTCGTCTTTTATTATTAATAATAATTATTATAATTAATTATCTTAATTATATCAAATCGTACTTTACTGATTACACTAATCACCTAATTGACATAAACAAGTTATATGATTCAATATATAAATATAATTACAAAATGATTATAAATAATAATATCAAAATTTGTTATAGATACTAATATAATACACTGTAGACGCCAGTAATATAAAAAGATATCTAAAATAATATACCACATCCAGAGACAGTTACAGTAGGTAACGGCCATAGAGTGCAGAAGCACAGTGGGCAACATCTACTATACTGCTGCTTATTTTAAAATAATTGATACAAATTCTTAAATTTCTAATTCAAATATCTTCATTATTATGTTGCCAATCTTCTAATATAGTATATATCTTCTATGATTTCTGAGATTTGTAATTGTTGAGAATTAGTTTCATAATAAACAGAAGACTGCTTTTATTTATCCAATCAATGTCTACTCCATCAAGTAGGTTCCTGATATTTACTATCTGCTTTAAAATCAACTATATATTGAAGTTCTTTTTATCTGTAATATAGAAAACATCAAAATAAGTAATATACACTAGTTTTTTATTCTATTTTTATTGCTGAAGTCATATTTTTCTCAGGAAACATTTATTATATGATGTATATAGATATTTAGCATCTTCGGTGTAAATAGTCGTCCACTGTATTCCATTTGATCTCTTTATCCTAAAATATTTGCAGAATTCTAGATAGCTCTATTGAATCAACCACATTCAATCAATCTTATTTTGCACGCCACAGTATATTTTTGTCCTTAGAAATTCTTCAATTTTTTGGTTCTTCTACCTTTTAAACAATCTACTTCATACATATTGACACCCACGTATTCATGCAATGGCAAATTCTATGAAAGGCAGATCTGAGTTTATTAATCAAGTCTCCACTGTCAATTGGGAACGACCCCGCTGAGTAATACTATTTGAATCTCACAGAATTTGACTATTTTATACCATTCTGTTATTTTATAGACTATCCTGGCAGTTCACGTGACGGGTGGCTTGCAATTTATTGGATGGTACGGAGTCCTGTACATATGGATATCCAGGTAATGACTGATATCCGATATTATCTTACCTACTAGTAAGTTACTCAGTACTCAGTACATGTAAATATATCTCCTTTTTATGCAGTATAGCACTGACCTCCATATTCTGTTATGTGTTCCGTACAGATCTACTTCCCACTTAAATTCTGACCTATCCTGCTATTCAGTAACCGCAATGGTTGATGACAACACCAACATCAATCGTCGCCCACCTATAGACAAAGACATCCACCACAAGCATAACCTACTTCATCATGAAGGAACATCTGCAGCCCACAACAACGGTCTCTTAAACTTGACAAGCACTGTCGATGTGGCTCTTCAATTTCTTACATCGACCAGTAATGAAGTACTTCTAGGTGTTGTTGCATTTGCTACTATCACCACTGCTTTTATTCTAGGAAAATTTGGCTTCCTTCTGATGGGAGCTCTTGCTGGCTTTACCTTGCATTCTTCCTGGGAGAATACAGCCCATGAAATTACTGGTGGAATATTGAGAAAGAACCGATCAAAGAAGATCGAACCATTACAAGCCTTTCCAGGCCGGTTACTTGATTGCGAAGATCCGAAACCTGGCCGCAATGAACAACGGGTGGGTGAGAGCGAGGGGCAAAATGAGAGCATGCATACAATTGAACCTGATTTCTCCTCATTTGGACCGAAGACAGCTGCATCCTTAAGGTCAATTACAGATGAGATTCTGAATAAATATGTTAAGTAAGTCCTTATCTGTTCAATTGCATACCGAGCTCACAATATAAATCTATCATATAGCCAGTGGTCCAAGCGAATATTACCACCTGAATCAACATTTACAACTTCTTGTCGAGAAGTGCTGGTCGGCTTTGTTACGAGATTGGGGCTGCATATTTCCCACAAGCGACCTGCCGACACTTTCCTGGAGCTTCTCATTAACTCTAGCTCCCTCATGATCGTGTTCTTGAATGAGTTGTCTGCTGCCTTCAATGCGGCTGAATTTGCGGAACCACCCGAGCGATTCATCTCACGCTATCTAGATCTGCATCCAGCCAGCAACCTAGCGAATATCCTACAAAAAGAACAGCAGCGAAGAAAAATGAACATGGTAGCAGAAGACATTTTGTCGGGATACCTCGATTCGAACGTCCATGATTGCACCCTGATTAGACACTTTCTTCGTGATGTACTTTCCAGTCTCATGTCCGACTCGGTCGTCTCAGCTCTCTCACAGCCAGAGACCATCAATGCCTGGATCGTACAACTTCTTGGAGAAGGTGAATCCCAAATAATGCACGCGATAGATGTCGGTGTTGATAAAGCCAGAAATCAAGACTTGACAGTCAATGATACCAGTCGGATGACGATGTCTGACTGCAATTTCAAGTCATGTGAAGTTAACGCTTCTCCCCTGCGAGATTCTGACTCTCCTACTAGCTCAATAACAACAGCGGAAAATACAGATGCGGGATCCTTCAAGCAACACGGTTCGGCTGAATCCGCGCAGAGGGAGGAATTTCTAAACCTCGCACAAAACCGAGGTCGTGCCGGAGCTCCTTCTGTGACGAGCAACGAAGGCACGAATTGCCTCCTCTCCGGTGTAAGTCTTCACAGTCAATTGTCACTCGTACATGCAGAAAAGCACATGACACCAGAAGTAATGGAAAGCGGGAATTGCGAAATGTCAGCTCTCCCTCAATCATCGACGTCACCTACTGGCGACATAGTATTGGATGAAGAGGCATCATCCCCATATCTGACGCTTCATCATGCCTCTTTGAGTATCGATCTTGATCTGGACTCGGAAGGTGGTGAACATTTTCGATTTAAGCCAACATGCGACTTTTTGCTTCAAATAGAACCGCAATTGACAAGGTCTACCGGCTGGATGGTGTTCAGGAATTATGCTGACTTCGAATCCCTTCACAATACCCTGGGTACGATCTCGAAGTTGAACGAAATTCATGATTTCATGGATCTTTTCCCAGCTCTACCTCCGTGGAAAGGTCAGACCAGACTAGGTCTAGCCAAAAGACTAGAGCAGTATCTTCGTTGTGCCCTCAAGAATGGACTACTTGCTGAAAGTGAAAAGATGAAGTGTTTCCTTAACAAAGATGGCAGCATGGGTACTGGTCCAGTCGCTGCGTCAAGGAAGATGGTACTTTCCCTTCCGGTCCAGAATACACTCGGGGCAATGGGGAAGGGCGTTCTCGATGTGTTTGCCAATGCGCCTAAGGGCGTGCCGGGACGTGTTTTTGAAGGATTGACTGGCGTCTTCGGGAGTGGAGGCGGCAAAGAGCTTGCCCCCGGCGCTGAAAGTAGCAGATCTGATCAGGATTCCTCAGTCGTTGACCAGCAATTTGAGCACGGGTGTGGTTCTTCGACCCAGCACCCTATTGTCACTCAATCGAGTGAAGTTTCCTGTGATTGGGCTCATCCTATGCTATTCGATAATAGAAACCATCTGATGCCATCACGATCTTCTGCAGATGAGAAGCCGTCAGACATAACTCGGTCGTTGGGAGGTATACCGCCTGGCATGTCTCAAGCAGCCGCAGTTGACGGCAATGATTTGAACTGTCCGGCTTCCATTATCTTGGACTCTGAAGTCGATTCCTCAAGCGTTGGGGAGTGCTCCTTAAGCAGCCCAAAGATGCTGGGTGCACCTGGCGATAGAATGGATTGTCGCACAATCCAAGTAGAGGAACAAGAAAGAAGGATCCAAGGCAATTCTATCACACGAGAGGAAGCCCGGACGGCCCTGGAACTCATCTTTGCCGTGATTAATGAACTGTATACATTGTCCTCAGTCTGGGATATTCGCCGAAGGCTGCTCAATGCCGCCAAATCTTATGTGTTGCGCCCAGGAAACCCGAACTTGGAGACAATTCGCGGGGTGTTTCAGGAGTCAGTTATCAACTCACATGTTTCTGATGACGCAATCGGATCTTATCTCATGAAACTTCGTGAACATGCTCTTCCCACGGAAGCTGAGATTACAAACTGGCGTGGACCTATGAGTGGGCCAGAGAAAGAGCACCTGAAAGAGACTGCGCGAAGGCTGTTTGTTGAAAAAGGGCTACCGCAGGCGCTCACCGGTATCATGGGAACAGCTGCTAGCAAAGAAGCTTTGGGTAAGCTCTTTGATTGTCTCCAGGTCAGAATTATCGCACAAGGATTTATGTTTTCCCTCCTGCTACAGGTGCTGAGGGCGTTTGTCTTCTAGCTGTATATGTACCACACACATACTGAAATATGCTAGCCCAGCACATCAGCAGAAGTGGATAAGAATCATCGCCCGACAGATGTATCTATTATGTTTTGCTGACTTCAATTCTCACTTCTTACCCCACTGCCTGGACACGGGTTTGGAACCTCATATCTGAATGTGTCGGCGTTTCAATTCATGCTCGATTCATGTGATTATCAGCATAGACCTTATATTTACTCACAAATGCCGAGTACTCTAGCTTTTATAATAATAATTATTTTATTTTATTATATAAGAAAATATTTGTTTTTTTATAATATTATAAATCTATATTTTTTATAAATTTTTTACAGCTAAATAAAAATATATTTTCTATATTTTTTCAGCCTTATAAAATTATATCTTTTTATAACTTTTTTTCAACATTAAAAAAAATATATTTTTTATAATTTTCTTTTAGCCTTCTATAGTTATATTTTATATAAAATCTTTAGAACATTATATATGAGTTTATTGTTTAGATTTTTTAATATTTATTATTATTAACAGCTTTATATAAATAATTTTTTTAATCTTAGAAAATTATTTAATTACTATAGAATAATGTTTTGGGTTTTTTATAAACATTTTATATTTTTTTAATATAGTTAAATCTTTATAATAATATGTCTGCTGAATTTTATATGTTTAATTTACATATTAAAAAAATATAAAAATTATAAGCTGCTGTATTCATATAATTAATCTTTATAAAGGTTTTATATTTATTATAAAATATTATAAGTTTTTATAATCTATTGCTATTTTTAGTTTTATAATTGTAATATGTTCTTAATTAAAAATATTATAATTTTGTTCTATAAGACTTATTTTTAATGGATAAAGACTACTAGTTTGTAATAATTCTTTTATTTTTTTATTAAAATATACTATTAATTTTAAAAATCAAAATTCTTTCTTAATTTATAAAGTTTCTTTTATAAATATATTATAATTATATTTTTTTCTCCGGAAGGCGTCTTGGTAAGATTTATAATAATATTTTAATTTATATATATTATTTAATAAATTATTAATATTAATTCAAAGATTTTAGAAAATTTAATACATTTCTTATATTATGATTTTAAAAATCAGTTTATTTCTATCAACTTAGTATTTAAAAATATAAAATATTAATCATAAAAAGAAAAAAAACAGAAAAATATATAAATCTACAGGTTATTTATTATCAAAATAATTTAGGATATCAAACAGAATAAATATAATAAATCTGTTAAATAAAACTAATTAGATTAACAGAATAGATCAGATAAATAAATTTAATAAATCAAAGTGATTAAATTTTTGAAATCAATTGGAATAATTAGATTAACTAAATTGATTAAAATAATTAAAATAAGTATAAGAACAAACCGGACAGATTCCCAGATCTAAATTAGTTTAATTAGTTTGACCTATTTATTTTATTATTTTCTATATAGATAAAATAATATTGTAAAAATATATAGCTGTCTTGTTCTTTCTTCTTTTCTTTCTATACTTAAGATTTTATTAAAAAATACTAAATTAAAAGAATTAAGTTAATTTAAATATTTATTATATAATTTTAAATATTATTTTTATTTACATCTGCTTTTTAAACCTTTTCGCAATTATATATAAAATATATATTTCTTTATTATTTTTAAAAAAAATTTTATATACAAACCGACAGTAATAACAGTCAGCTTTAAAAAATATAAATCTAAAAAAATATAAATTTTTATCTTTTAATCTTATATAATTAATAATTATAGTAGCAGAGTTTTTTTTAATTTTAATAATAATTAATTATATATAAAAATTTTAATTAAATTTTTATTATTATAGCTGTAGACTGTACCGCAACTAAAAAATAAAAAAATTTAAAATAAATTTTTTATATATAATTATTATTATTAAAATTAAAAAGAACTCTGCTACTATCGTTATTAATTATATAAGATTAAAAGATAAAGATTTATAGTTAAACAAATAATATTTTAAAATAATTATAATAGTATATAATATATTAGAATCTAAATTATCTAAAATTTAATATTAATTGTAATTAGTATACTACTATTTATATTAATCTATTTAAAAATATAAATAAAAATATAAAATACTATTATTTGTTTTTTATAAATTATAAGAATAATTTAAATAGTTGAACAACTTCTACAGTTAATAAAATTAAAATTAAAATCTTATTAAAATTTTATATAAATAAAAAACTTATATTATACTATTAGGTAAAGAAAAATATTTCTATTATAAAAAATTAAAATATTTAAATCATAATTATTAAAAAAATACTTCTAATTCAAATAATAAAAAAAGCTGAATTTAAGAATATATCAATAAAAAATTTAGTTTAAAAAACATTTATTTTAGACGTACTAAATATAAACTAGTAGTATATTGATGAGAAAATATTATTAAAATTTTTTAAACCTAATTTATAATTAAATTTTTAATTCAAAAAATATTATAACAGTCTTTGTCTAAATTCTAATAAATATTAAAACAAATATTTATATTTATATTAATATAAAATTTACAGTCAAAACAAAAATATTTTTAAAAATAAAAATATTTTAATTATAAAATATTTAAAATATAATTAAATTTAATATAAGATTTTTTATACTTTTAATATATGCAATTTATCTTAATTTAATAATAAAAGAATAATTTTTTAATTAAATTTCTTTTTTAATATTAGATTTAGATTTTTATGATATAATTTTAGAAAAATTATAGTTAATAAAATAAAAAGTTCTATCCGACTACTAAAAAAATTAATTAATATAATTAAATAAAATTTTATTTGAAAATAAAATCTAAATAGGACTTTTACAGATAAATTTTCTGTAAATATTTAAATATTAAAAAATATTAAATAAAAAATAAATTAATTATTAAATTTAAAAAATAGATTATAAAAAATTACTAACTGCTGTTTTGTAAAAAATGTTTTATTTAAAAAAATTTATAATCAGTTTAGAATTTAATTTTATATAATAACAAAATACTAAAATATCTTACTAAAAATAAGTTTTTTTCGTAAAAAAAGTATTAAAAAATAATAAAATAAAAATTGAAACCTGCTGCTCCGAATATAAATTTTATAAAACTAAATAAGATTAGATTCTATAAAATAAATTAAACCGAAATATTTACTTAAATAAATAAAATATTATGTTTAAATTTTAAAAAATTAAGAAATAAATTAAAAATTATATTAATAAAAGCAATCGGTTTTTAATAATATTTAAAAAACTTAAGTTAGAAATCTTCATTATCTTTGTATAAAAAACTAAAAAAATAATTAATAAAAAATATGAATATTCTTTATTAAATAAAAATAATACAAAATTATAAAAATATTTTTTTTAATATTATAATCCAATCGAAATATTTTCAAAATAGGTTTTTTATATTTTATTATTATTTCATATTTATAATTATAAGATTAAATTTAATAAAGAATTTCTATTAAAATATCTTTTTTTATATAAAATAATAATAAACGAATTAAAAACCGCTAAACATTATATTATTAAAAATGTAAAAAAAGATTTATAGTTCCGAATACCATTTTTTTAAATTATCTATTTTAATAATCTAAAAATCTAAAAAAGAACTATATATATATTGATTATCAAAAATTTAATATATTAATTAAAAAGAATTTATATTTATTATTATTAATTTATAAAATTATTAACTAATGAGAATAAATAAAAATCTATATAAAACTAAATATTAATTAAAGCTTTTATTATATTTATAGAAATTCTAACTCAAAAGATTTAATTACTTTCTAATTATACTACAATATATATAAATATAAAATTCTTTTTTTGACCTAATTAATAGATTTGTTATTTTTTAAGAACTAATAAACAAAATCCTTTGCAAATATTTAATAAATTTATAATTATATATATTAATAATGTTTTTATTTATAATAATGTTTTTTTTAATATTAGATTTATATTAGATTAATTTTTTGAAAAGATATTAGCTAGTAATAAGCAGTAATTATGAAAAAATAAAATTTCTTTTATTTAGTGTTAAAAATATCTGATTATAAAATTTCAAATTAAAAAAATAATATTAATATTAATAAATAGTATTTGAATACTATCTTCGATAGTAGAATAAAATTATATAATTAAATAAACTATAGTTTAGAGAGAATTTGAAAAATATATTATTTTTATTATATATATATTTAATTTAGGCTAAAGATATAAAAGATATATCAAAATATTATTGAAAAGATAATAAAGAATATAAAAAAATAAAAAATAGATCGTAATCTAAAAAACTTAATTTATCATTTTTAATCATAATAAAAACACAAATATTAACTTTATTTATACTAATCTAGAATGTTCTTATCTATTATTAGATTTAATATTACTATTCAATATAGAAGGTCCTAAATTTAATAATCTTAAAAAGAATTTATAAAAATATTTATAGTTTGCTTTAATTTTTAATTCTGATAAAATTTCTAAAGCTGATAATCTGTTATATAATAAATATAGATTTAAAAATATTTTTAGAATGGCTTAATCTGACCATTATATCTTAACTATAATATAATTATAATCTGACGGTTAGATAAAAATATAAATTTTTTTAAAACTATATAATTAAAATTAGATTAAAATAAAAATTAATATTTTAATTATATATATATATCGGTTAG
Organism: Aspergillus aculeatus ATCC 16872; assembly: GCF_001890905.1. Lineage (NCBI taxonomy): Eukaryota > Fungi > Ascomycota > Eurotiomycetes > Eurotiales > Aspergillaceae > Aspergillus > Aspergillus aculeatus. The sequence continues at coordinate 10,950 of NW_017963024.1, forward strand.
ATAACTCAAAATTCAAT
>NW_017963025.1:0-10205 GCF_001890905.1 Aspergillus aculeatus ATCC 16872
GAATAGTAATATATTTATAATCTAAAAATATTTTAAAATATTTGTTTTAAATTAGAAAAAAGTAATAATTAGATTTAGTATAATTAATAATATATAAATTAATACTAATATATTTTTTGATTTATTATTTATAGTATATTAAATAAAAAATATAGGATATAACAAAACTATATATATTTTTATATATCATATTTTTTTAATAATATATAAAAAATTAAAAGTAGTATTAATTATTTTTTAATTATACTAAAAGAATAATATATATAAGCTTTTAATATAAAGTCTCCTTAACTATTCTTTAATAATATTTATATTTCTTAGTTTTCAAAAATATCAGCTATACTAACTAATATTAGAGCTATCTAAAAATATTTAAATATTATAAAATATTAATACTTTTTTTAAAATAATAAATACTATTAAAACTATTATAAATAGTTATATTATTTGCAAGTTTAATAATTTTAATATTTGAAACAGCAGATATATTAATATAGATAGATTAAAATAAATATTTATTATAATAATCTAAAATATAAATTAATTATATTAAATATTTATTTTCGGAAATAAACCATTCGTTAGACAGTTCAGAGATATATATTAAAATTTTAAAATATAATAATCAGAAGAGTTACTAAATATATTATTATTTTTTAAATATAATAAACAGTTTATAAAAGAAATAGAATATTCTAACTTAAAATATAATTTTTAATATAATATATAATAATAAAATTATTATTAATTGAAATATTAATATAAATATAGTATTTAATTATTACGAATAATAAGATCTTATTAATAGTTTTAATAGATAAAAAATATATATTAATATTATTTTTTTAATATAAAAATATAGTCGGTATTAGTAAGATTAATATAAACTTTAATTAAAATATTAATATAAAAACATAAAAAATGGTAGTTATTTATATTATGTAAATAAAAATATCAATATAGTTTTATTTAATTTATATTTTAATAGAAAATATAAAATGTTAATATTTACAAATTATAATAATTGATTTTTTAATATCTAAAATAATATTTTTGTAATTTATTATATTAAAATTAATTAATAAATTTAAATATATATTTTTAATTAAATATATTTTAATAATAATTATAATATATAATAATTAACTGTACGAGCAGACTAACTTACTATTCTACAGCTAATAAAAATATATATTTTAATATAATAAAATTATATTTAAAACTGATATTAAAAATATAAATAGAAATTCTAATAGAAAGTATTTTAGTTTAAAAAAATAATTAAAATTTATATTTATTAAAGTAATACTATGACAGTATCAATACAAATAGATATATATTTTATAATAAAATTTAATTTTATTATAATAATTATAAAATAATATAAATAAAATAATATATTATCTGAAATAAGATTAATACTCTTGAAATAAATAAATTAATAATATTAAATATAAAATTTATTAAAATAATTTATTTTATAAATATAACATCTGGAGAATACTTGTTGTAAGATATAAAATATTTATATAACCTATTTTTAAATATAAATAATGTATTATAATTATAACATATAATAGATACTTTATTTTATATAATTTAAAAATAAATATTTTAAAAAAGATAATAACTATAGAAAATAAGATATTTTATATAAAGCTGATTAGAGCATTATGATTTTTAATAATATATATATTAATATATTTATTATTAATATTATTATAATCTTTATAATATGTATATATATATTTTTAGATTAATTATAATTATATTTTTTAATATTATCAGTATAGTCAGCATTTATTATATAGTTTATTTAATATTATATTATGTAGATTTTCAGAATATTAAATATTTTAAAAATAGTTGTTATATATATAATATATTTTTTAATAGATATAAAAAGATTTATAGTAGTAATGTATATATACTGGTTTTAACTACTATCTTTCTGAAATAATTAAAATATTATATTCTAAAATTAATATTAACAATTCTATTTTTAGGTCTAATTATTCTGATTTTAAAAATACTAATTATTTTAATTATTTATATTTACTACAGGCAGTAGAATAAAATTTTAACTAATATAAAATTACTAAAATTAATTATTTTATTAAAACTACTATTAAAACTACTATTAATTATAATTTTAATTATAATTTTATTATATCTAGTTTAAGTTCTAGTTTTAATAATTTTAAAACTTCTAATTATTTTTATAGCTATAATTATTTCTAAAATTATATTTTTTATTAATATAATTCTAATAGTCTTAACTTTAAGATTCTCAATATTTTTAACTATAAAAATTACGATTTTTATAAAAAATATTACTATACTTATTTTTATTTTTAAATAATTTAAATAAAAACATGTTAATTATATCATTATTTGTTAAGCTTCTTCAAAAATTAACTAGTTATTATATCTTATATTAAATATTTTAATTGAATATATTGTCAACTATATAGCCAGTTGGTAGCCTCAGGCTCGCCAGTTCGCCACCTCAGGCTCTCCAGTTCGCTGCCTCAGGTTAGCCAGTTTGTGGAGTGGATTTCCGAGTTCCGGTGATTTCTCAGTAGGGAAAACGGTCTGGAATAATCTTCTTCTATTTATCCTATTATTTCTGTTCAATAGAAATTTATTTATATATTTACTTTTATATATTTTTTATATAATCGCAGAAAGCCTCGGAAAATTAATACAGCTATTCAGCTGTAAATAAGAGGTTAATTTCTATTATTCTTTTAATTAGTTGAGCAAGCAGTTTCAGTTCAGTTTCAGTTTAATTTATTTAATTTATTCAGTTCAATCAGTTTAATTAGTTATTTATTTAAGAAATTGATTTTATTTATTTTTTACTTTACTTTTACTTTTATTTTACCTCTTACTTAAATTTTGTATAGAATTCCATATAAAGTTTAAGTAAAAAGTAAGATTTTATTAAAATAAAAATAAAGATATTTAGAATTCTTTTTAATTATAAGCTCGGTTATACTCTTGCTTTAATTATTTATTAATATCTGAGCTTTATTTATTTATTTATCTATTTATTTAATTACTATTTTAATTTATTTATTTAAATTTTAACTATGAATTAACAAACAGAAAAAAGTATTATTTTAAACAATTAATCTAATTGGTATTTTTAGATTAATCAGATCCGATTATTTATTATTAATAAAAATATATAAAAGCTGGTGGACCCAGATCTGCTAATTAAATCTATCTACTTTAAAAACTCTATTTTATTTTTAATTTATTAAATTAATCGATATACTACTTCTATTTCGGATTTTAATAAATCTGACCGTCTGTTATATTAAAAAATTAAATAGAACTATTATTATCGGTTTAAAAAATAGAAAACAACCACTTCGGGACTAGTCTTATTAAATTAATTAATTAATTCTATATTAAATAGATAAAATTAATATACTATATTTAATAAGAAAAGATCTTATCTAATTTTAAAAATTCTAAAGGCTAGGATTACCTCTATTAATCAGTTCCGAATAAAAAAAATTATCAATAAATATATTAAATTCTGATTGGGAATAAAGAATTCTATTAAAAATTATATAAATTAGTAGGAATTAGTTTATTTAAAAGCAGTAGAATTAAAACTAAGCAAAGTATCTAATCCAATTCAAATAATATATAACTTTTTTAAATTAATTTAGAAAATAATAGAAAATTTTGTAGTAATATAGCAGACCAGATTAATTAACTTAAAAAAAACTTTCTAAATTTTTTAAAATTATCTGCCGAGTATGTGACTGAATTTATTTAAATTTTTAGATTAAATAATTTATTAAATTAATAGATTGAATCAGCCAAACTATCTTTCAGAACCAATCTGATAAATTAAAATAAACTTTTTAAAAAAAAATAAATTAATAAATAAGAATTATAGAAATAAAGATCGATCTTATTTATATAATTTAAAAAAGAATAATAGATTTTATAATTTTAATAATTATTTTTATATTAATAAGAATCTCCAAAATCTATATTAGAAGTTTAAAAAGAAAGTCCTAAACTACTTTAAAAAAAGCTTTTAAAAATAGTATAAAATTAAAATATTTATTTAATTAATACAGCCAAGCTTACTAAATATTTTTTTTATTTAATAATAAATCAACTGATTAACTAAAAATTATCTTAATAATTAATAAACAGACTTTCTATTTAGAAAATTTATTAATATATTATTTATTTTAATAGGCTTTTTAATACTGCTTCTGATAGCTATATCTGTAATTTATTAAACTTTTTTATTAAATTTACTTCTATTAAAAAAGAAAGTAAAATAGTAAAGATTAATAATATTTAATTAATAATATAGAAGTATAAAATAGTTATTTTCTGCTTTATTTATTTAAAAAAAAAGATTTATATTTTAAACTTAAAAAAATAATTTATATATTAGGATTTTATATAAATATTTTCTCAGTCTTAATTATAGTTAGAAAGAGATTATTTTTAAATAAAAAAATAAATATTTAAAAAAAGCTAATAATATACCAGTTTACTAAATTAAAAATATTAATAAATTATTTTATATTTAATAGAAATAATTATCTAATTTAATAATAGCTACTACTATTAATAAAAGACCAATTAAACTATCTAAATATTTATATATAATTTTTAAAATAGTTAAAAAATAATATAAGAGGCTAGGACATCTAAATCAGAAAGTTCTAAATTATTTTAATAAATTAGTTTAAAAAATTAATATTATTAATTCTTTTTCGGAGCTAGTCTTAATCGGGAAATACTTTATTTATAAAATCAGCTAATTAAAAAAACAGATTTTAAAATAAAAATTTAATAAAGAAATTTAAATATTCAAATTAATTTATTAGAATTTGATTTATTTAATAAATAGAATTAATAAAAAGAAATATATCAGCTATTTTTATTATTTCTATTTAAAATTTTATTTAAAATAAATTCTAACTTCTAAATCGGATGTATTAAAATTAATAATTAATATAATTTAATTAATTATTACTTAATATAAAATAATATCTAAAAGATTTTATTCTGATCAGAACTAAAATCTTAATATTTTTTAATTTAAATTAGTATTAAAAACTTAATTATTAATTATTTATTAGTTTATTAATTAGAGTAAAATCTATATACAGAAAAGTCCGAAGTTTTAATTACTTTTAATAATTTATTAATTAATTTAGAGCTATTCTTATTTATTTAATCTAAAATAAGAAATTCGGCTATTTTTATTTTAAATAAAATACTAAATAAATAATTTAATTAAAAAATATTATATAAAACTGTCTGGAAAAGCCTTCTACAGAAATCTTTATAATTATTTAAAAAATCCAATCTTTTCTATTTAAAAAAATATAAATTACGTGCTTATATATAAATTAGTAATTTATTTAAAAAAGATAAACTAGAATTCAGAGCTCTAACTAGCTATTTAATAGATTATTAAATTTTTAATATTTAAAAAATCTGGATATCTAATTTTAAAAGAATAATTTCTAAGATACTATTTTTAAAAATTTTAATTATAAATAATATATTAAATTAGAAAATCTGTTGATATATTAATAAACAACTAAATTAATTAATTTTATTTAATTAGAATAATCAGATATTCTGATTTTTAAAAAATCTGCATCAGAATCTGATTCAGATAAGAAACTTTCAAATTTGAAAATATTAAAATAAATATTCGAATTAAAACTATATTAATCAGATAATTAATTAAAACTATTATTTAATTAATTAATTTTAAATAATATTATTTTTAATAATATATTATTAATTTTATTAGATTTACCGTCTTCTTTACTGCCTCAGACCATAATTTTTATTAATAATTTAATAAAAAATATTAATAAACTAATTAATAAAATAAAATATCTGAATATTAAATTAATTAGAAGTCTGAAATAAAACTGATTACTATTATCTAACTAAGATTTTAAAAAAACTAAACTTACTTTTTAAATAATTTAAATAATAATTAATTATATTAATAAAAATAAAATATTTTATATTAATTAAAAACAGTTTCTATTTTTATCTATTAATTAGAGAAAAATAAAAAATTATATATATAATAATTAGTTTATTCAAACATCTAAAACTGAGATTAATTAATTAAAAGTTTTAAAAATATAAACTGTTTATTTAATTAATATAATTAATAGAGCTGAAGTATTACTATTAAAATAAATCTAATTATATAAATTTAATAAAACTGATTATCTAATCGGATTTAAAGTTTGAATATATATTTAAAATAATTTATAAATATTTAATTAATTAAAAATATATATTAATATATTTATAATTAGATTTATAAGAATTTTTTTTAGCTCTAATTACTGTATTTAATTTTAAAATTAATTAATTAGATACTGTTACCGCTTTTTTTTAATAATTTTATTAAAAAAAGATTTATATAAATCTAATTTCCGAATTAGAAAATAAATAAACAGTCTTTCTATTACAGAAAGTTTTTATATAGATTAAAATACTTATTATTTTTTTTAATAAAATACTCTAAAATAAAGATTAATAGTCTTAAGGCTTAAATCTATTTAAAAAGATTAATATATATTTATTAATAAATTTATTATTTTAATAATTTTTGTAGATGATATGATTTATAGATTCTATAGATTAAATTAAAAGAAATTTAATAAATTTAAATAAGAATTAATAATATTATTTAAAATAAAGAATTTTAATAAAGTCTATTTATTTCTGAATATTCAAATTTTATATAATTACTAAAACCGGAAATTGTAGATTAAATAATCGATTTATATTAATAAAATTATTAATAAATTTAATTTAGAACTTTAAAAAAGTTTTAAATTTCTATTTCTATATAAAAAATTAGTTTAGAACCCACTCTATTAAACTACAACTAATTAAATTTATAAATTTTAATAAAAAGTAGGATTAGTTTTATATTCTACAGTCTGAATTAAATCTAATATAACTAAATTTTATTAGTTGGTTTTAGAATATCTAATTAATTTAAACTCTAAATATTTTAGAGCTGTAGATTATTTTATTTTTTATTTAAAAAAAATAAAAAATCTGGCTATTAAATTTAGTTCTAATTTTATATTTTTTTATATAGTTAGTAATACTAGTTTTACTGATTATTCAGATTATACTAATTTAATAAATTATATTATTTATTTATTTAATAAATTTATTAATTAATTAAGTAAAAAATAATATTATATAATTTTTTTAATTATTAAAACTGAATTATTAGTTCTAACTACCGCAGTTAAATAATTTCTCTAATAGAAATAATTTTTTAAATAAATAGGATTTAATTCTAGCTATTATCTTTTTATATTATATAATAATTATTAAATAGTAGAAATTTTAATTAATCTTATCTTTCTCTTTCGGACTAGTCTGAAATATATTAATATAGCTAATTACTGATTTAGATAAAAAGTTTTTAATAAATCTATTAATATTTAATAGATTCTAATTAATAAAATAAAAGCAGATAGTCTGACTAAACACCTTTAAAATTAGAAATATATTAAATTTATTAAACAGCTTAATATAATTATTTATTAATTTATTAATATTAACCAGATTATTATTATTTTTTATCTTTTTTCTATTTTAATATTTTATTTATTTTAATTTTATTAATTTTTTAAATCTTATTTAAACTGCAGAAGTATATTAATTATATAGTCAGTTAATAGTTTCAGACTTACTAATTCGCTATTTTAAATTTTTTAATTTACTGTCTTAAATTAGCCAGTTCGCAGAATGGATTTCCGAATTCCGATAATTTTTTAATAAAAAAAACAGTCTGAAATAATCTTTTTTTATTTATTTTATTATTTTTATTTAATAGAAACTTATTTATATATTTATTTTTATATATTTTTTATATAATTGCGGAAAGCCTCGGAAAATCAATACAGCTATTTAGCTATAAATAAAAGATTAATTTTTATTATTTTTTTAATTAGTTAAATAAGTAATTTTAGTTCAGTTTTAATTTAATTTATTTAATTTATTCAGTTTAATCAGTTTAATCAGTTACTTATTTAAGAAATTGATTTTATTTATTTTTTACTTTACTTTTACTTTTATTTTACTTCTTACTTAAATTTTATATAGAATCCCATATAAAGTTTAAATAAAAAGTAAGATTTTATTAAAATAAAAATAAAGATATTTAGAATTTTTCTTAGTTATAAATCCGGTTATATTCTTATTTTAATTATTTATTAATATCTAAGCTTTATTTATTTATCTATCTATTTATTTAGTTACTATTTTGATTTATTTATTTAAATTTTGACTATAAATTAATAAACAGAAAAAAATATTATTTTAAATAATTAATCTAATTAGTATTTTTAGATTAATCAGATCCGATTGTTCGCTATTAATAAAAATATATAGAAGCTGGTGGATCTAGATCTGCTAATTAAATCTATTTATTTTAAAAAGTTTATTTTATTTTTAATTTATTAAATTAATTAATATACTATTTCTATTTCGGACTTCAGTAAATCTAATTATCTGCTATATTAAAAAATTAAACAAAAACTATTACTACTGGTTTAAAAAATAAAAAAATAATTATTTCAGAACTAGCCTTATTAAATTAATTAATTAATTTTATATTAAATAGATAAAATTAATATATTATATTTAATAAAAAAAGATTCTATCTAATTCTAAAAATTCTAAAGATCAGGGTTGCTTCTACTAACCAGTTCTAAATAAAAAAAATTATTAATAAATATACTAAACTCCGGTTGGGAATAAAGAATTCTATTAAAAATTATATAAATTAATAGAAATTAGTCTATTTAAAAACAGTAGAATTAAAGTTAAATAAAATATCTAATCTAATTTAAATAATATATAACTTTTTTAAATTAATTTAATAAATAGTAAGAAATTTTATAGTAATATAGCAGACCAGATTAATTAATTATAAAATAAAAAAAAAACTTTCTAAATTTTTTTAAAATTATCTACTGAATATGTAACTGGATTTATTTAAATTTTCAGATTAAATAATTTATTAAATTAATAAATTAAATCAGCCAGACTACTTTTCAGAACTAATCTAATAAATTAAAATAAATTTTTTAAAAAGAAAATAAATTAATAAATAAGAATTATAGAAATAAAAATTAATCTTGTTTATATAATTTAGAAAAAAATAATAGATTTTATAAATTTAATAACTATTTTTATATTAATAAAATTTTTAAAATTTATATTAGAAGTCTGAAGAGAAATTCCTAAACTACTTTAAAAAAATTTTTAAAAATAGTCTAAAATTAAAATATTTATTTAATTAATACAGCTAAGCTTATTAAATATTTTTTTTATTTAATAATAAATCAACTAGTCAACCAAAGATTATTTTAATAATCAGTAAACAGACTTTCTATTTAAAAAATTTATTAATATATTATTTATTTTAATAGATTTTTAATACTGCTTCTGATAGCTATATCTGCAATTTATTAAATTTTTTTATTAAATTTATTTTTATTAAAAAAAATAAAATAGTAAAAATTAATAATACTTAATTAATAATATAGAAATATAAAACAGTTATTTTCCGCTCTATTTATTTAAAAAGAAAAGATTTATATTTTAAATTTAAAAAAGTAGCTTATATATTAAGATTTTATATAAATATTCTTTCAGCCTCAATTACAGTTAGAAAAAAGACTATTTCTAAATAAAAAAAATAAATATCTAAAAAAAAGCTAATAGTATACTGATTTATTAAATTAAAAATATTAATAGATTATTTTATATTTAATAAAAATAATCATCTAATTTAATAATAGCTATTATTATTAATAAAAGACTAATTAAACTGTCTGAATATTTATATATAATTTCTAAAATAGTTAAAAAATAATATAATAAATTAAAATATTTAAGTCAGAAAGTTCTAAATTATTTTAATAAATTAATTTAAAAAATTAATATTACTAATTCTTCTTCGAAGCTAGTTCTAATCGGGAAGTATCTTATTTATAAAATTAATTAATCAGAAAAATAAATTTTAAAATAAAGATTTAATAAAGAAATTTAAGTATTTAAATTAATTTATTAGAACTTGATTTATTTAGTAAATAAAATTAATAAAAAGAAATATATTAGTTATTTTATATTTTATTAAAATTTTA
>NW_017963026.1:0-10085 GCF_001890905.1 Aspergillus aculeatus ATCC 16872
TTATAGTAGAGAAAGTATATAAAAGAAATAAGTATATTTAAAAAACTACAGTAGAGAGAGTATATAAATTAAATATATTAAAGAACTACAGCGGAGAAAGCGTATGAATTGAGTATGTTAGAGAACTGCGGCGGAGGAAGCGTGCGAATTAAGTACATTAAAGAACTGCGGCGGAGAAAGCGTGCGAATTGAGCGAGCATATCTAAATAAGATATATATAATTAAAGAAGAATATTAAAAAAATATATATTTTTCTATAAAACATAAAAATACTATAATATTACTTAAAGGAAATATATTTCCAGAAAAAATAAAAGCTGGTTTTAAAAGTTTTATATAAAATAAATATTATATAATTATTTATTCAATATAAATAAAACTAAATAATAATTATAATAAATAATTAAATATTTTAAAATATTTCTAAATTTAAGCTAGACAGTTTGTATATTTATATCTATATTTAGATTTTTAAAAATCAATATATTTATTAAATTGTTTTTAATAGTGTATATATAAAGGCACTAACTTAAAGAATATTTAGATATTTATAATAAAAATTATAGAAAATAAAAGTATACGAAATAGTAAAATAATTATAAAATAAAGTGTTTAAAATAAAAAATAAAGATTGATAAAATAACTATAAAACTTTTTGTATAATTGAAAAATGATTTTAAAATAATATATTTCAAAACTGATATTAGTATTATATATTTAGTGTTAATACAGCTTCTTCTATTTATTTATTTTTTTATTATATTTTCTATTTTATAATTAAGAATTTTATTAATTTTAGTAGTTCTTACTATTTGTAAAAAGTCTATTTTTATAAAAGGAAATAATTAAACATTTTATTATTACTATTAAAATATGTTATATAATAAAAAATAATTAATTTTATTAATAAAAATCTCATCAATACAGTTGAATACAGTTATTAGTATAAATATTAAAATTTTAAAAAATTAATATTATTCAAATTGATAGAATTTGCGGGAGTCGGATATACTGAATATTTAAACTATTTATTTTAATAATAAAAAAATCTAAAATCAGTTTTAAATTAATTTATTTTTATTTTCTTATTATATTTGTTTTTATAAGATTTATTATAATTCTTATATTTATTATCATATTTCGCAGTTTTACTTTACTTTTACAATATTTAATATTCTAAATATTATAGAAAAATAAATAATAAAACACTGGAATTCGAAAATATCACTATATAAATTAGGATTGAAATATTTCTTTATTGTATATAATTAATTATATATATTAGATATTTAAATAAAATAGATATAAAATACTATTTTTTTATATATAAATAGATACAGAACAACTAATATAAATATTAGTATATATAAAAAATATATAGATTAAATATCTAATAGCTTTATAAATAATTAAATAAAAGTATTATATAAATTTTTAAAATTAACTATTTTTAAAATTTAATATATAAATAAGATATTTTTTGTTAGTAATTTTAAATCAATACTGCTATAAAACAGAACCGAGAAAATATATCTAAAATATTTCTTTTAATTATATTATTATTTTTATACTTAATAATATTATAAATATAGATAATAAAAAATTATATATTTAAATAATATATTTTTTTATTTATTTTATAACAACTAATTATTAGATTATCAGACGGACAGCCTAATGAGAAATAATTAATTAATTTTATTTTTTATTAATTAAATGAATATTCAGAAATATCAGCAGACAGACTACAACTATTTTTTATTATTATTAAATTTAAAATTAAAAAAATTAAAAATATTGATATATTAATTATATCAATTTTTATAGTTACTAGTATAATTATTCCGACAATTATTTAAGAAGAATTACTATTATTATTATTAAAATTATTAAGATTATTATTAAAGTAATAAAAATAATATCTATCAGAATTCTTTATTATTATTAATATTTTAATATTTTTTATTTTAATAATTTAAATATTTTTTATTTTTGGTATTGAAATATTGCTAATATAATATATAATAGGACGTTCAACAAAACCTTTGTTATATCTTTAATATTTTACATTTTAAAATAAAAGTAGATTATTGAAATTAATATATTTTTCAATATACTTTTATAACATTCTTATTATTTAAATATTTATTAATATTAATAAAATCAATATTAATATCTTTTATTAAAATAGATAATTTAATTTATATATTAAAAATAAAAATATACAGTTTGTCTTAGAAACCTATTTAATACAGTATATTAAGAAAACTAGTAAATGAACTAATAAAAAAATAAATACTAAAAAATTAATATTTATTAATATAGAATTTACTGCAGATAATATATTAGAAAGTCTAATATTACATAAATTATTAATATATTAAAAAAATAAATTTTAAATAGTCCGATAAAAAATAAAATATTTTTAAATAGATTAGATTCTTTATTTATAAATTAAATATTATTTACTATTCTGTTATATATCTTAATTTATATTTAATAAATAAAAACAAGTAGTATATTTAAATTATATTTATTAAATTAAATAAATTAAATTATTTTAAAATAAACTGTAAAGATATTATATATTTCAGAATATTAATAAGCAGTAGATTTATTATTAATATTAATTAAAATTATAAGAAAGTTATATAGCTGATTAGATTGAATACTATATATAAATCATAAATTTTCTGATAATTTTATATAAAAAATTATATAAATTAAATTTTTAAAGATATTATATTAAATAGTAGAACTTAACAACTTCTTTATATAAATCTGAATCCTTAAAGTTTTATAAAAATAATTATTAAAATAATAGTCTATTGAAAATAGTTTTATATACAGCTGTATAAATTCAATATAAAAAATATTATTTTTAGTGTAATATATTTAAAAGATTTATAAATAAAGATAGAAATCTTAAATCTGATATACTAATTCTTCAAGATATTTTTTCTTTCCAAAATATTCTACTTTATATGTATATTTTTTAAGCAGCTAACATAAAAGTATTTAAAAGAAATAAATAATTAAAAATTATAAAGAATTAATAATACAGTATAGTAAAAAATCTTAATATTAGATAGAAAGATAGACTGCCTAGGTAATAAATCTAAAAAATATTCAAATAATATTTAATTAATATATTAAAATACTAATAATAAAAATTAATAGTAGAATAAAGATGAACAGAAAAATAAATACATAAATAATTTATATAAAATAGAATAAATACAAAGAATAATAAAAATATTATTATATTAATAGAGCCCGGCAGATATAAACGCAAACAATATAAAAAAAACAGAATAAGTATAAAAAATAAGTAACTTATATTTAAAATATAGAAATAAATAGAATTAAATAAAAAATATTAGAACTATTCTTTATATAATTAAGAAGAATATTATTAATAATACTTTAGCTTGTGGGAATATAGTATTAATAATTAATATAAAAATAAGCAGACGTATTCTTAATAAAAAAAGATAATCGATAATTGACTAAAAATCTAAAAATTAATAAAATTAATACTATTTATATATACAATGTAGAAAAATATATAGATATAATAGTAAAGATAAAGAATAAGAATTTATAATATATTAAGAAATTAAATATTAAAAAGCGAAGAGAGAATATGTTACTAATTAATATGAATAAAGTATTTAAAATATAAAAATTAATTATATTTAAAAAAAATCTCTAAAATCAGAATAGCTATAAATAATAATATATATAGTAGACTGTAGTTACTAACAACCCAGATGATATTCCAGGTAGGAATAAAAGTCACCACCGGCGAAGGAATTGGTGACGGCTACAACTATTTATAATATATTAAATAATAAATATAAGATATAATAAAAATATATATATTTTTATAAATAATGTGTTTCTAGCGGTATATAAAAAATCGAAAAATGTAATATATAAACTTTTAGTATATAAACTTTCTAACCTTTTTTATTAAGATTTATATTTAGTAATTTTCAAAAATATTAGCTATACTAATATAAAAATTGTTTAAAAATATTTAAATATTATGAAATATTAATATTATTGAAAAATAATAAATACCGTTAAAATTATTATAAATGGTCATATTATTTATAAATTTATTAATTTTAGTATTTGAAACAGCAAATATATTGATATAAATAGATTAAATAAAATTATTTCTTTAGATTAATCTAAAATATAAATTAGTTATATTGAATATTTATTTTTAGAAATACATTATTTATCAAATATACTAAAAATATATATTAAAACTTCCGAATTATAATAATTGTAGGAATTACTGAACATTTTATTATTTTTTGAAAAATAATGAATAAGTAATAAAGAAATAGAATATCCTAACTTAATAACATGGCTTTTAATATAATATATAATAAGGAAATTATTATTAATTAAAATATTGATATAAATATAGTATTTAATTATTACAGATAATAAAATCTTATTAATAGTTCTAATAAATAAAAAATATATTAATTAAATAAATTAATATAAGTATGTTAATATTATTTTTTAATTTAAAAATATAGTTAATATCAGTAAGATGAAAATAAATTTTAATTAGAATATTAATATAAAATTGTAAAAAATAATAATTATTTATATTAAATGAATAAAACTTTAATATAGTTTTATTAAATTTATATTTTAATAGAAAATATAAGATCTCAATATCTATAAATTATAGTAATTCATTATAAAATAATACCTTTATAATTTATTATATTAAAATTGAATTAATAAATTTAACTATATATTTTTAATTAAATATATATTGATACAGTTAAATATATATTTTTAATTAAATATATATTGATACAGTTAAATATATATTTTTAATTAAATATATATTAATAAAAAATTATAGTATACAATTATTGATCATATAAGTAGGTTGGTTAATTATTTTACAGCTAATAGAAAATATATAATTTAATAATAATATATATAATAAAAGTTATATTTAGAACGGATATTTGAAATGTAAATAAAATTTTTAATAAAAAATTTTTAATTTAAGAAGAATAATTAAAATTTATATTTATTAAAGTTATATTATAGCTAGTATTAATATATATAGATATATACTTTATTTAATATTAAGATTTATTATAATAATTATAAAATATTATATATAAAATAATAGATTATTTAAAATAAAATTAATATTCTTAAAATAAACAGATTTAATAGTATCATTAATAGAGTTTATTCAAATAATCTACTTTATAAATATAATATTTAACGAATACTTCTTATAAAATGTAAAATATTTATATATCTTATCATTACATATAAAGAATATATTGTATGTATAATACAAAATATGTTTATTTTATATAATTTAAATAGAAGAGCGAATATTTTAAGAAGAATAGATAATATTGAAATTAAAAATAATATTTCTATTTTCAGTAATATATATATTAATAAATTTATTATTAGTATTATTATATTTTTTGTAATATATTTTTTGAAATTAATTATGATTATATTTTTCAGCTTTAAAACTGGTATAGTCGGTATATTCACTATACAGTTTCTTTGAAAATAGTTACTAGAAAAGTAATATATCTTTTTTATAAATATAGCCGGAGTTGTAGGTGTAATATATATATATATATTAATTTTAATTATTACTTTTCTAAAATAACTAAGGTATTATATTCTAAAATCAATATTGATAATCTTCTAATTGATTCTATTCTTAATTTTAATTATTCCGGTTTTAAAGACAATAATTATTTTAATTATTTATATTTATTATAAACAGTTAGATCAGATTTTAATCAATATAAAAGTTTTAGGACTAATCATTCTACTAAAGTTACTATTAAAAGTACTATTAATTCGAATTCTAATTTCAATTTATTTATTAATTCTAATCTAAATTTTAATTTTAATAATTTTAAAATTTTCAATAAGTTTAATAGCTATAGGTATTATTCCTAAAATTATATCTTTTAGTAGTATAATTTTATCTGAATTATTTTATTTTTTTATATTTAAACTATATTAAAATTTTCTTAATTTGTTAAAATATTTTTAAGCTGTATATAATAATATAAGATCTTTTTCTTTTTTTTATTACTTGTATAGACTGGAACTGTTTAACTTATTATTAAAATAGAATTATATTCTATATTAACTATTCCGCAGTTTTAATTACTTTTTTAATAACTTTATATAAAACTATTAATACTTAGCTTTAATCTGCAAGTTTTTATAATTCTTATTTCTACTTTTCGAATTTATATAAATTTACAGATATTTTTCTAAGATAAGAAAACTAATTAAAATATAAAAATATCAATAAAATTAATATTTTTAATTAAATTTATAGTATTAAAACATTTTTTAAGAATTTAAAAAAAATAAGACCGGTAGTACAGAATCTATTAAATATATTAATATTAAAGAATATCTTAGTATATATGCTATAATAAAACCATAAGAAATTAAACTTAGGAATTAATTTCTTTTTATAATAATAGTTTTAAATATATACTAATTATATAACGTTTTTAATAATCTAAAGCAAGCAACGTTAAGCGGCTGCAGTTTATAAAATAAATAAGCTGATACATATAAAAAATAAATTTTCTATACTATAAAAAAATTAATCAAATTACTAAATTATATAACTGCTATAACTATTAAGAATTAATATATAATATTCGCTAATAGTTTTTAAAGCTGTATATCAGTTAAAAATATTTTAAAGCCAGTTAAAACTAAGTTTATTAATAATTTATTTATTCTTATTAATATTTAGATAATAAAATTTTAGACAGATTTTATATTATATTAATTAATAATTCTATACTGTAAAAATAATCTGCAGTACCTACTGTTTTTAAAACTAAAATTATAATAATTAAAATTATTTATTTATAGTTTTCTAACAGTATATACTTAGTATATAATTTTTATATTTCCAAGCTATAAATTATATAAATAGTTAAAGCAACTTTTATCTAAAATCTAGTTTTATTTATATTCTATATATTTTTATTAAAAATACTATATTTTAAACTGTATTATAAATAAGATCGAACTATTTTTAAATAAAATAAGAATTCTTATATTTAATATATTAATAATTATATTTTAATATAAATTTAGATATTGATTCCGAATAATATTTAATAAAGTAAATAATCTAATATTCTAATATAGTATTCTGTTAATTTAGCTTTAACTTTATTTAATATAGTAGCTGGGCGGAGAATTAAGTATTATAATTTTTAAAAAATAATTTACAGCAGACTATATTAAAAAACTACTATTTTAATATATTTTTTAATTACAGATAGCTTTCTATAATTAGCATCTTTTTTAATATATAATTTAGATTCATTTAAATAATTTTTAAAGATATTTATTTTAATATCAAATATAACAGCGCAGGCGGCTTTTATAAAGAACTTTCTACTTTTAAAGATTTTAATAGTAAGATTTAAATATTTATATATATCGGCCATACTAATATATGAAAAGAAACACCAAAAAATTATAATATATTATAATATATAACAGTTTAGATAAGTTCTTCAACTTTAAGATATTAAGAATACAAGACGCAGCACGGCGGCCGCCGGCTCGGTGTCGCACCGGCTCGGTATCCGATTATATTATTATTATTTAGCTATTTAACAAGTTTTCTACTATAATTAATTATTTTATTTATTTTTAAAATTAATAAAGAAATCTTAAAATTTAATATTAAAATAGATTTTTTTATAATAGAATTACAGTTATTCTTTACAGTTTCTTTATATCAACAGTCTCTAAATATTATAATTATATTTATTAAAAAAAACTTTTATAATATATTTATTTAAATTATAATAGTTTTAGAAGATATCTGATTATATATTAATAATTTAAGATTATATATTAGAATTAATTTTTTTAAATAACTTAAAACTGTAATAGTCTTTTTTATTTTTAAATAATAATAATTATTTAGATAAATATTAAATAAAATTATATAATGTTAGTAGTTAAGCTAATCAGTATAATATTTATTTTTTAATTAATTTAAAATAATTCTATTTTTTAAAGATTTTTAAAAATCTATATTAATAATTAAAATTCTTTTATTATATTAAAAAAATCTAAACCTTATCTTAAAGCAGTTCTTAATAAAAAATAGCTAAATTATTCGTTAAAATTTTTAGAATTAATTTCTAAAATCATATCTGAAATAGTTATCTTATATTGAATCGTGATTTATATAAATATATTTAATAATAAATTTGTTAATAAAATAATTAAATAAATTATAATATAAAAAAATTGGATTAAATAAGATCTTTAAAATCCGCTACTACAGATTTAAAATAAAATAAAAATAATATTCTAATTATTACTAACAGTTTAAATTAAAATCTTTAATAAAAAGATCTAATTTTAAAAATAGTGATAAAGTTTTTAAAAAGATTTTCTATAACAGTAACTATTTAAAATCAAAAATAAAAAAGTTTTAAATAATATAATAAATTATATCGGCTGTAAAAGACAGGTTTCTTTTAAATCTATATAAATAAAATTAGCTTTAATAATTATTTTATTTTTATTAAATAAATAAATAATTATTAAGATTTTTATAAAACAGCTCCGAAAATTATATATTATATTAATAAATTCTCTACTTTATAAACTTTTTATTTTCTAAAAATCAATAATTTTAACAGATAGTAACAGTTCTTTTCTTTTTTTATAAATTTTAATAAAAGTATTTATAGAATTTAAATAAATCCCGCGGACGGTTAGTCTGCTCTTAATAATTAATTAACTATTATATTTATTTTTTATAATTTTTATAATAATATCAGAATTAAAAATTAATAATAATTTTAATTTATTGATTAACTTTAAAGTTATCTAATATATAAATAGATATATTAGAATTCTCAAAGATTTTAGCTAATTTTTGGAAAAAAAAATTCTAATTTACTTATACCATACGAAAATATTAATTTTTTTAATTTTAACTTTAAAAATTAATAACTTAGTCAACTTTTAATATTATTTAAAGATTCTTTAAATTTTGAATTTTGGAAGTATAACTATTTATCGGATTTTTAAAACTACTTTTAGAATTTATTATTCTAAATTAGATAAATTATTCTGTAAAAATAAAATTTATATTAAATTTAAATCTTCGTTTAATCATAATATATTTTCTATATTTAAGGTCATATTTTATAAATATTAAAAAATCTTTATAGAAAAAATACTTTTAAATCTTTTTTTAAACATCTTTTATTTTTAATTAATTTCTTTAATTTCTATAGCTATTTTTAATATAGTTGTTGGATCTATATCTCTTCCGCGGGTAATAAAAACCACTATATATATAAAAATATAGATCAATATTATTTCGAATACTAAATAAGAAAGATCTTGGCCGGCTAAACGAGTAAAAAAGGCCTTAACCGGCTGTAGACCATACGAGCGAGGAAGGCCTTGGCCGGCTACGCAAACTGCCCTATAAACTCCCCCCGAGCGTAAGCGAGGGTCACCAAGGCTTGTAATATTTTACTAATACATTAATATTTTATTATTTAGTCCGACGAACGGTTTTACTGATATTATATCTATAATTCTTAAAATTAATTAGCAGTATTTAAAAATTAATATCAAATATTTTTATTTATTAATTAATAAAAATAGTTAACTGATTAAATAAATATAGAATAATACTTATAAATTATAAATAATTATTTTAATATAAACTACTGAATCTGCTAACAAAGTACAGTAGATAATAATAAATAAATAGATAAAATAAATAAAAAAATAAATAAAAAAAATAAATAAAAAAATAAATCAAAAAATAAATCAAAAAATAAATAAAAAAATAAGGAAAAAAATAAATAAAAAAATAAATAAAAAAATAAATAAAAAAATTAATAAAAAAATAAATAAAAAAATAAATAAAAAAATAAGTAAAAAATTAATAAAAAATAAATAAAAAATAAATAAATAAATAAATAAAAAAATAAATAAAAAAATTAATAAAAAATAAATAAAAAATAAATAAAAAA
>NW_017963027.1:0-9893 GCF_001890905.1 Aspergillus aculeatus ATCC 16872
TTATTCAGAACTTAATATTAGTTGTCTATATTATTTTTTAAATATTAAATAATTTTATTTACTTAATAATTTAAAAGAATTAATTAATTCGGAGATTAAAATATAAAAATATTATATATTATAGAATTTTTATACTTATATCCGATGCTGTTTTCTTTAATTTTTAAAATATTTTTAATATTATATTTAGATATAGTTTTAATAAGATATTAATATTATATAGTTTTATATTTATTATTAATATACGAGGCAGCTTCAGGTGCAGGTTTTATAAAAATATTAATATAATATATTTTATAAAATTATAAATTTTTTTTAAAATATAATTCTATAGTATTTTTTTATATTTATAATTATATTTTTATAAAAAATCTCGCCAGCTGTAACAGTATATAGATTTATAATATAAAATATTTTTCTAAAATTATTATTTAGATTAAATTTATAAAAAGATTATATATAATTAATTAATATATTTATTTTAATATTTAAATATATTTATAATGAATTATATAATATAATTTATAAATTAATATTTTTAATTATTTTCGGTATTTATACTGTAATAATCGAATCCAATAAGATTTTATATATAATAATATTAAATAATAACAGCTTATAATATTAAAATTACTACAGTATATTTATAATTATATTAGAATTATTTATTATTTAAAAATAATTAAAATAAGTTTTGTTTACAGCTCCCACCGGATTTTTTTATTTAAAAAAAATTATTTTAATATTTAATATTATTAATAAGACTTTTAAGTATATTCTTTCTATTAAAATTATATTTATCTTATTTATAATTAAAAAAGATTTATTACTTTTTTATATATATTATAGAAAGCGTCTGTACCCGTCTTTTTATAATTATATATATTAAATATTTTAAAAAATAAAAAAAATTAAAATTAAAATGTATATTTATTTATAGATTAGCAGTTTTATTATATTTAATAAAACTATTTACTACCGGTATATATTTAACTAGATTAATATCAAATTACTATTATTTTTAAATATCTTTTTAAAAATAGGATTTTTATTATTTAATAATAATAAAAATATAATACAAAAATATATATATATAGTACTTTCCATACCGTCGTTATATATTACTGTATATATATTTTTTAGAAGATTTAATAATATTAGAGTATATATTCTTTTTAGTTTTTATTTATAAATATAAAAAATATAACTGTAATCTTTTTATATTTACTAAAATAATTAACCTATATTTATAGTTTAAATTTATATTTTTTAATATATTAAAAATTATTTAAATTAATTAAAATATAAATTCTACAGCTGTATATATAAAAGTAGTTAATTAATATAATATTAAATTTAATATTAAAATATTTATATTATTTTAAAATTAGAAATAATCTTATATTTATAAAAAATTAGATAGTTAATAATATATAATACTGCTCTGATTATCTTTAATTAAAAAATATTATAATAAACGGATATTAATTAGTATTATGCTAATTATTAATAAAATATACTATTTATATTATTTTATATAATATTTTAATAATAGTAATATAAAACTGATATAAAATATATAATATTTTTAGATTTATATTATTTTTTAAATTTTATAAATTTTTGGCTACTGTTAAAATACTATTTTATAATATACTACTTTATAATATTTTTATATTATTTTTAAATATAATCAGTATATTACTGATTTTATTTTTAAAAATCTTTTAAAAAACAGATCTTTATACAGCTGGTAGATAGATTAATAAAAAATTAAATAATATTTATTATTTTTAATATCTACTAATTTTAAGTATTAAATATTATAATTTAAAATATTATATAGATTCTATTTTTTAATTATCGGTTTTTTAGAAGACCTTCTTTTATATTTTTCTAATATTATATATTTTATATTTAAATTTCAGTTCGCTGATTATTTTATTATGAGTATTTCTCAATATAATAATTAATTTCAGCTTATTAATATAGTTTAGGCAACGGTATAAAAGATACAGATTAATAGTAGTAAATTATAAATATTTAAATATTTTTCTATTAATATATATTTTAATTATAAATATTTTACTATTTTATATATATTTTATAATACAGCCGGTATTAAGACTTTTAATCTTATAATTTTTAATATATTAAATAATATTATAATTAATATATATTTTTTCTGCTGATAATAGATTATATAAAATATTAAAACTATATTCTACTTTTCTAATTAGTTCAACAGTTTTATTATTCTTAATATTAAAATATAATTTAATATTTTTATATTTTTTAATCTTACTGTAATTATTAAAAAAAGTTAAAGTATTTATATATTCTTTTAGATATTTAAATCTTATATTTAATAAAAGAATTAAAATCTGATATTAATATACGTTCGGAGCCGGAGTTCTATATTTATATAATAAAATAATTCTTTCTATTAGATTTTTTAATAATAGTTATATTAATAAAAGTATTAATATAATAAGAATATACAGCAGCTATAAGATTTTCTTTTATAGTAAAAGATTTATAATATTATATATAAATCTATAATTTTTATTTTTATAAATATATATTTAAATAAAAATAATAGTATAAATTAATACTATATTTATATTTATTGCAAAAGATATACTTTGAATTTTTTTTATATAGAAAAGATTTTTAAATTTAAATATATTAATTATTAGATTAATTATTTACTGATTTCTTCAGTAGTTATATAATATTATTCTTCTATTTTTTCTTTAATATATTTATTAAAATTATATTTTTAATTTATTATTTCTATTTTTTAAATATTTTTTAGAGGTGTATTTATATAACCGGCATCTATTTCTTACGTTTTAATAATATTTTTTAATATAAATAATTAAATTAAAAAGTTTAATATTATTATATAAATTATTATTATTTCTACTGATATTATTCTTATATCTTATTATTTATAATAAAAGTTATTTTTTAAATAATAAAAAAAGAATAACAATAGAAAAGTTGATCTTACAGCCGAAAATCTAAATATTCAAATATTTATATTAAAATATATTAATAAATTATAATAATTTTATATACTATAAGGATTTTATAATCAGAAAGCCAATAATAACAGTTTATTTTTTAAATATATTTTTTTTATAAATAATTTTGTAGATAGCAGTATAAATCTTATTAATATATTTAAATTTTAAAAACTGATTTAAATATTTTTTTAATATATTTTTTAATAGTAAGTTTGTAAGCCAACTATTAATTAAAATTAATTATTATTTCTAAATATTAAAATATTTCTTGTCCGGTATAAATTATAGTAATCTTCTATTCAGTAGAAATAAAGACTTATTTTAATAATATATAATTAAATATTCTATTTTTATTTATTTATTACAAATATTAATATAATAAACAGAATATTTGGTAGTTTTTCAGATAGAATCTTATATTTCTTTTAATATTAAATATAATACTAAATAATATTTTTATTCTTACTATTATTCTAACTATTTATTTTAATATATATTAGAATCATTACAGAGCTGTTAATTAAATAATTATATTATTTTTATAATATATTTAAAAATTTAGAAATCGGAAAAAGTAGAAAAGTTGTTATAAATAAGATAATCTTAATAATTATAAGATTATTTAATAATATACTACTAATATTAATATTCCGGAGGAAGAAAGAATTGCAATTAAGCAGAGAATTTATAATCTAAAAAGAATATAAAAATAAATAGATTCCAGCTATTTAAATATCTATCTAAACTGCCGGCCGGAAGGCGGTGAGCTGTCCAGCCAATAGGAGGCCAGGCCCTCTACAAATATTATCGATATAGTCGGTATACTTATTATACAACTTATTTAATATTTTATTATAAGAATTTTCGGAATACTAAATATCTTAAGAATAATTATTATACATATAATACATCTTTTCAACAGATATGATAGGATTTATAGCGATAATATATATATACTAGTTTTAATTACTATTTTTCTAAAATAATTAAAATATTATATTCTAAGATTAATAATAATAATTCTATTTTTAATTTTAATTATTCTAATTATAAAAATTTTTAATTATTTTAATTATTTATATTTACTATAGATGATTGGATAGAATTCTAACCGGTACAGAACTATCAAAACTAATTATTTTATTAAAACTACTATTAAAACTACTATTAGTTCTAATTTTAGTCTTAATTTTATTAATTCTTGTTTGAATTCCAATTCTAATAATTTTAAAACTTTTAATTATATTTATAGCTATAATTATTTCTGAAATTGCGTTTGTTATTAGTATAATTTTAATAGTTTTAATTTTAGAATTTTCAGTATTTTAAACTATAAAAGTCGCGATATTTATAGAAGATATTATTATATTTATTTTTATTTTTAATAATTCAAATAAGAGCTTTCTAATTATATTATTATTTATTAAACTTTTTAAAAAATTAACTAATATAATCGGTAAGCGAGTGGGCTCGGCAAATAAATAGGCTTCCGCGCGTATTATTTTTACATTCTTAAATTTAAAATAATTCAACCACCAATAACTCTACTAAATATACTTTAATTATTAAAGTTCTTAGTAGAATCAGAAGACTGTATATATCTTACAGTTGAAGCTATTCAAACCGATAAAATTCTATTTATAAATAAAACTATAGTTATTTTTAATATTCCGCGTTTAATTTTATAATAATATATTTGAAAGTTAAATTATATTCAGATATACATACTAATTCTATAAAATTAATATTTTTTAAAAAAAAGGCTTTAAAATATTAAATTTTTTTATTTATAAAGCAAGGGCTTTATTCTCAACTATTATATATATAAAATATAGCAACAATCCTTTTTTAAAAATATAATTTAAATTCTACAGTTATTATAAATAAAAATAAATATATAACTTTATTAAATATACCCCGGTTTTAAAAAATTAATTTTCTCGGAGATATTATATCTAATATATAAAATATAAAAATTCGAAACTTTTAACCGAATAGTTCAACTGTATTAAAACTATAAAAAAATCTAATATTTTTAATTAAAATATTTGAAATTTTAATAAAACTAGTTTTATAATAGAAATAGTAGCTACAGCCCGTATAATTACAAAATCTTATTATATAAATAAATTATTTTTTATTTAATTAGAAAATTAAAAATAAATAATTTTAATTAAATATATTAATACAGCCGGTATAGTATTGTTATTATATTTAATTCTTAAAAAAAATCTATATTAAAATATAATATTAAAGCTTTATTCTATCTGATTAGTATATTAATATATTATAAAATAGTTAGACTTTTAATAAGAATAATTTATATTAGTTTTATAACTATTTTATTTCTTCTATAAAAAACCGATAAACTGGATAATATAGCCTTTTAATTTTTAATAAATACAACTTCTATTTAATTCCGGAATTTAATAATATATATAATTAGAATAATATTATTCTTATCTATATATTTCTATATTTTTATATCTTTATCAACCGCTTAATATTACTTATTTTATATTATTAAAATAAGTTTATAAAAATTTAATAGAACAGGTAATCTACCAGAGTATCTACTATATTAATAAGATTAATTTTTTAAATATATATTTAAAAGTATATTCTTTTATTTTCAAAAAATTAACTATATACAATACTTTTAAAACTTTAAGATTAATTCTATTCTAATTAAATAAGATTTTTAATAAACTGATTATACAGCTCTATAAGTCTATTATAACTAACAGTATTACTATTATATTAATAATACTAAAAATATCTAAAAATATAAAATAGTTATAAAAATATAAAATTATAATTAAAAAACTTTTTTATAAATATATAATCAGCCTGTCTTTACAGATAAAAGTAGTATTATCTTATATTATAAAAGTTTATAAAATCATCTTTAACCGGTCCGCTTTACTTAAATAGAAAGTTAATAAATTATAAATTAGATTAGAAAAATAAAATATTAAAAAGAAGAAGTTTTATTACTAAATAATCGGTTTAAACAGTCCTTAAAAAAATTAAAAATATATTTAAATAAATTTATAAAACTGATTAAAATAATAGAAGTTAGTTTATAAAATCAGCTATAGATAAGAAATAATCTTACTGTCGGATACTACCTTACTACAGTAAGTATAAAATAATTAAATATATAAAAATAAGATATTTAATATATTTAAATATTAAATAAATATGTTATTTTATTAATATATAAACTATATAAGCTTTATCTTTTTCTAAAAATATGTTTGGATGGGCGCGGAAGCCCACTCGCTTGCCGAGCCCACTCGCTTACCGATTATATTAACTGTTATATCTTATATAAAACATTTTAGTTAAATATATAAATATAAATTAAAATAATTCTAAATATAGATCAATTAGTTAAAGAAATTATCTATATAAATAGTTCGAATATAAAAGATTATTTTTTAAATAAATTAACTGATACTTTTACTAGCTTAAATATTATTTATAGTATAAAACAGAATACTTAGCTTTATTAGAGCAGTATAAAAATTAAATTTAAAATATTTTTAATAATTTAATAATTTATTTAATTTTCAGAATTAATACTAGTAATTAGATATTTCTCGCATTCGGTAGGAACAGTAGTATACTATATTAATATAATCTTATATATATAAATTTAAAAATTTAATTTTATAATATTTTTACTAAAGTATTATATAATATTTTTATAATATATATTATAATTAATTTATTTTATAGTTTTGTTATTAAATATTTTAGAATAGAAGAAATCAATACCTTCGGATTTAAAATCTTTAATATAATATATTTAAAATAAAATATCATTAATATTATTATTATTATTATCATTATTATTATCTTTATTCAAATAATATAAATGTTTTTAATTATACTAATTAAAATATTATTAGTTAGAATATTACCGATACATCTATTATTAGATTCTACTATTATATTGAATATATTAATATATTTTAATTTATATATTTTTAAAATAGATATAATTTAAGAAATATAAATAGGTGAAGAATAATTCAGTAACTTAATTAAATATTTTAATAAATAGTATGCGGATAATAAAATAAATAGATAAAGATATTTAGACAATTATATAAATAAAGTAAGTATTTCTTATTTTTAATTAAATATTAATAGCAGAAATTTATTAAATATAGAAAAAATATTAGACGGTAAAGTAATATAAGACGGTTCTAACAATTTAAAATATAAAAATAAAACATAAAATATAAATAAAAAAATATATTAATTATATAAAATTAATTAAAAGCAATAAATCTAAAAAATATTAGAATATATAAAATATAATAGAAGTTGTAAAATCGGTTTTTAAAAATTTGAATATAATAATTTTTCATTATTTACTTAAAATAATATTCTTTATATTAGTATTTTTGATATCAGTATTTCTAAATAGTATATTTAAAATAGAAATATTTTCAATAACCGGGCTTGGTATAGAAGTAATCAGTAAAAATTATTATTATTATATATTTTAATTATTTAATAAAATACTACAAACTATTTTTAAATAATTATATTAGAAAAACGCTGCAGCTGTTTTATAAAATGTGTATTTTATTATTTTATTAAATAAGTTTATATAGTCTGACAGATAGAATTTTAAATAATCTTATTTTTATTTTTAAATATAATTAATATATTTAATAATATAATATTAAAAAAAATTATTATATAATCTTTATAAATATTAAATATTTCAGACTTTAATTAACTAAATATATAATTTTTTATAAATTAATATACAATTTCATTTATATAAAAAGGCCCTTTCAGAGAGTTTAATTTTTATATAAATATTTTAGAAAACTTACTTTTCTTAGTAATCTTTTTTTATTTTTTAAATACTAATTTTATCAAAAAATCTATACTGTTTCAACCTTTTTTTATTACTATATATATCAATAATTTTAATATTATATTTTAAAGTAATTTAATTAATATTAATTACTGTTAAAAAAGAATTATTAAATATATAAATAATAAAAAATTATTTATATCTTCTACTTTACACCCGGCGAAATACAGTCTGATCTATTTTTAAAAAATTTATTAAAATATTTTAAAGTTAATCGGCTTTTTAAATATTTCGAAAATAATTTAAAGAATTATAATTAAAATAAATTTATTAATATATTATTCACAAATAATTTTAGATTTTATTTTTATCGGAACTGTTTATAATAACTACTGTTAGACTAAAATAATTTTACTCATTTTAATTATTTAAAAATAATTTATAATATTTTATTAAATAATTAAAATATATAATAATAATAATATTTAATTTTCCTAATAATAATCAGCAGTATAATAAATTAATAAATGTTAAATTTATTATAATTAAATTTTTTGAATTTATAAATAATTATTATAACAATTAAGAAGAAACACGTAGAATAATAATCTAATTTAAAATAAATATTAAATAAATTGATAAAGAAATAAAATTAATAGAAGAGTATATTATAAAACTATGTTTAATATTTTATTTAATTTAAAATCTTTAATTTATATTAAAAATAGTTCTATAAATATAGATTCCAATATTATTAATTAGAAATATTAGAAACATCGGCCGGGGGTAGTATAACAAATAAAATATTTTAGAAAATTTATCTTTTAATTTTTAAAATAATAAATTTATAATTATTTTCTTATAATATTAAAATAAAACTCTGTATTAATATACCGCAAATCTAATATTATTTAATGAGATTTTAGAAATTTTGAATAAATTCTATAATTCTATAAATAATAACTAACTAATCGGTCAGTTATATTAAAAATAATCTGTATTAAATTTAAAATTATTTAATTATTTATAATTTTAATATAATTATTAAAAATAATTATACCAACAGATATAAGCAGCTGAAAGTTATAATCTTTTATAAATTTAATTAAAATATTTATATTTATATTTTATTATATATAACTTTTATAATTTTAAAAAAATAATATAAATTAAAATCTTTAATAAAAATATAATTGTTATTTAAAGTCTTTTAAATAATTTAATCTAATATTAAAAAAACAAATCTTTAAAATACTATTAATTTAAATTATATATATTATATATATTAATAATACTGAACTCCGGAGGTTAAATAATAAAAATACTAAAATTTTAATGAATATAATAAATTAATTGTATATTAAAAATTAATTTTGTATTTATATATATATATAAATATACAGTAGATTCGAAGTGTTTCTTAAAAACAGCTGTAAATATATATAAAAATATTAAATAAAAAATTATATATATATTATTATTAAATTAGTAAGAATATTAATTACAGATTTTTAAATTATTAGAATATTATAATTAAATATTTATTTTATTAAAAAAATATATAATTATTTTATTACGCGAGCCGCAGAAATTAGTTTATAAAATAATTAATTAATAAATTATTATTAAAATTAGTCGGTAAAACTACTAACTATATTAAATTTATTTTTAAAAGATTTTTTTTATATATATTAAATATTTTTAAAACTATATTTTCTTTAATAAATATTAATAATATTAAAAGTTTTAAAATTAAAGATTATAATAACTGCTTCGATTAATATAACAGCCGGTAGTTTAAAAATTAAAAAGAAATATTAATATAAAATTAATTTTTATTTTTATTATATTATTATTATTACTGCAGATTTTTTTAATTTAATAATACTTCTATTTTTTAATATTAAACTGCAGTTTTCGGTCTGGGTTTTAAAAAACTTATTTTTTAATTCTAAATTAAAAAAATAAATTTTAAATTTAAATTTTATCTATATTAACAGCTGTTTTTTTTTTAAAAA
>NW_017963028.1:0-9444 GCF_001890905.1 Aspergillus aculeatus ATCC 16872
TTTTTATTTTTATTTTTTATTTTTTTAATATTTACTTTAATTATTATTTCTGTAATATCAGTTCGAATATTATAAAAAATATATATAAATATATATAGTTTTTATTTATAAAACTTATTTATAATATATTTTTTGTTTTTATAAATAATATAAGTATTAAATAATTTTTTAATTTAGTTTAGAATATCTACTATTATTATTAAGATTTATTATAATATATAAACTCTTATAGATATAAATTTATAATACAGTTTAAAAAAACTATTATTAAAAATTTTATAAAAAAGTTAAGATTATTTAAAAGAAGAAGTATACTTTTTTTTTAAAAAATATTAAACTAATTAATAATAATAAAAATAATTATAATAATAAATAAAAAAAATAATAAAAAAGCTGTTTTTAAATAATTAGAAGTATTAATTTTATTAAAATATATAATAGATAAAAAAATATTACTTCTAATATAAATAAGAACCAAATCGTTTTAATAATTAAAGAAAAAAATAATAATAATAATAATAATAAAAATAATAAAAATAATTTTCTATCAGAAATCCAATTATAGATATTAAACAGAATTAGACAAAATTTATAAATAATTAATTTATTTTATATTAGGAATATATTATATATAGATAAGTTAAATTTTTTAATTTTAATTATCATAAATTTATATATAATTAAATATCTTCTATATTAGATTATTTTAAATTTAGATGTAATATTTTAAAAATATAATTAAAACTATATAATTTATATAATCTAATAATCTTATAATATTTATTTAATTTAATAATTTATAAATATCTGCTAAGAATTTATAGATTCGATATTTAAATCTATATTTAACCCGCAGGTTGAGTCTATCGATCTAAAACCCGCTAAGAGCCGGATTGGGTTTGAACCCGACCCGTAAACCCGCGGGCTTTGGCGAGGCCTAAACGCAGCACCGCAGCAATGTGTATTGGTAGTATTATTTCTCAAACACTTCTCAGATACCACTACATCTTTTATCACTTTAAGCAGAATGGGTATATTACGGCTAAAACAACATCTAGAGCCTTACTTAGACACAGTATCTCTACAAGATCGAGTGCATCCGAGTCCAGGCGTAGCCACTGCGCAAGCTGTGGTAATAGACGGGCCTAGCCTTGTCTACCATGTTTACCATCGCCTGCTATCGTGGTCAAACCCCGATCTTCACTATCCTGATATACAACCAACTTGCGATGAAGTGAGCCATGGGGTTATGATATTCCTCCTCCATTTGGCGTCGCTAGGCGTGACGATGTATAGTATGCACGAAGATTTATTGTGGGATTATTCCAACTAATCACGTACTTTGTTAGAAAAAAACTATGCTTCGACGGGGCTTTGCCTCCATCAAAGCAGTTGACACGCCTTGCTCGCCTGGAGAAGACCAGAAAAAGACTCGAGGCTTTCCGAATAAGCCATTCGGCTTGTCTGAGTACATCTTTTGCCCCGGAGACGATGACAGCCAACCGGTGGGAAAATGTCTTGCAAAGCAGGACCCTACCTGCCAGTCTTACACTGGTACCAGAAAACCATTTTATAGTCCCCGCGGTTTATGAAGACCTACGAGAACGTTGGTCTAAGGAGAATATCCTTGAGGCCCTTCCGTTGGATTCATTTTTGCGTATGACCGCAAACCGTCTGGCAAGTTTGCCATGGGCTGATGTTACCGTCATGGTCCCAGGGGAGGCGGACGTTTACTGTGCCCATTTAGCCAAGCGAAATACCTGTTCGATACTTACAAATGATTCTGACCTGCTCTTGTACGATATAGGCTCAACAGGATCTGTTATCCTTGTCAGTTCCATGAGCTGGACGCGCACAGATCCAGGCAACTCAATTACGGCCCAGGGCATTTGCCCGAATACGGTCGCGCGCCGACTGGGATTGGAATCACTGTTGCCATTGGCATTTGAGCTACAATCAAATCCTAAGATTGGAATGGGAGAGCTTATTCAGCGATCGAAGATCATTGACAGGGTCCCTGATCCTGTCCCAGGCTATTCTCACTTTGCGAAGGAGTATCAGACCTGTCCGAGCATCCTTGTCGATGATATAGGAAAACAATATCCCCAGTCACTCGATACCAGGGTCTCAGAAATGGTCTCTCAGTATCTTTTCCCAGAGACGTATTCACAGGATGCTTTATTGAATATGTATCTCGTGATGCTCAACGAGGATCCGAAGCGGCAGTGTGCTTGGCTGCAAGGGCGTGTGATTAGAGTCATAGGCTATTCTTTTTTCAACCTAACACAACCGATAGGTAAAAGGCATAAGTACATTGTTGAGCACATCAGGCGAGGTGGAAGAGTTACATCCGACATGATTACCCTCGAGAACCAGTCTTGGTTATCAGCAGAAATTCAATCCTTGCTCGACCACCTTAGTATCGTCCAGGCAAAGACTGGTATTGAGGTTGACTGCCCGGTCTTTTGGAGGACCTTTGCCCTCTATACTATATTTGGACTGCAGACGACGCCCAAAATTCCAAACCTCGATCAGCTAAAGCAGCTTTTGGCCCATGGGTCTATGAGCAACAACCTGGACTGGGACGATGTCCACATTCTAGCCCAGATTCAATCCGTGCTGTATTCGTTGAGGATCCTTAAACAATTGCTTGGTATATCAGAGATCTCTGACCGACAAACGACACAAGCAGCTGCCTTTTTAGCCCGTCTACCACCGCTACATGTATTAATGAGATCAGCACATGAGATGAAGAGAGAGTCGGCGAACCTCCCAGCTAAGGATGCCATTAATCAAGCGATACTGTTGTGGGGTAAAAGCAGCGACGACCATGGAAGGAGAAAAAGACAGTGTGTGTCTGGTGGCACCCAAACCCTGAAATTGGGGGACCCGGATTTAACCAATAGCATACCGACGGCAGTAAGTCGCACGTGGCCTCAACGGCCTCAGAATATGTTTGAGCTTCTCTCAGACCAATGAACATCTCTTACTTATTGCTTCATTTCACTTCGTACTGCCTTTTGTATTTGACTAAGATGCGAAACCTAATGAAAGTCATTGGGAGGGTAACAGAGACAAAGTATATAAAGCTCATCATGTCTGATATTGGAGACTGTATTAATGAAATTTTTAAACTCAACGAGCGGACCTTAAGAATCCCACCACTCCCCGACAGTATCCCACCAATTCGGCCAACCGCTGGGCCTCACGGTGTTGTGCCTGACTCCACGCAAGGAGAGCATTCTTCAATGGCTCATTGTCGTCGTCGTTAAGAACGGAACATGCTGCCACGGAATCTGCATGGACTCTCAGAAAGACGGCCATCCAAGCATTAACAAGCTCAAAATCTCTCCTCTGGTGAAGCCGGAATGAAAGTGCCATGACGAAGTCTGACAATTCGGAGCGATCAGCCTGCCTTCGGGGTTCCAATGACCTGATTTGAAGATCCGCCTTCGCTGGAGGCAATGACTTAAGGTATTCAATGAAAGGGCCAAAGTCGTTCGAGACATGACCGGACTTCAGGAGATTGGTAAACTTGGAGCTTGTGATACCGCTTTCACCAATTCGCTGCATCTTTGCGATCCTTGAGCATTCAGCGATCGCTATTTCCGGGGAGCTGGTGGGATCAGTTTCCGCTGTCCTTGACTCAGAATGATGGCTCGGAAGGAAGAAAGGGGCCTTTGTAGGGGCTTTAGGGGGCTCCTTTGGCTTGTTTCGCTCCTGTGCAATAGTAAGTCAGAAGGGCTCAGGCAACTTCAGAAGCAAGAAACGAGTACTGCAATAGGAGGTCCGGTGAGGAATACCTTGACGAGATTCAAGTGAAGGAACGTCTGCCACTTGCTCCTAGGAACAACACTCAGCGTGACCATGTTTTCACTAAGCTGGTCAATGGTAGGTAATGGGCCGTCTAGCTCATCTGCCTCATTCTCTTCGGAAAATGCACCCTCGATGACGCCTGATGCGTATTCAACGGTAGACGCAGGAATACCAACACTGCTAATTTTGCGATCGTCCACGTTCTGTGTGGAAATGGGCACAAACAAGCTCTTGTTAGACCAAAGACTTATTCCTAAACCATCTGCGTGCGCAGTAGCCAGGAATTCACCTGTTGAGGACATAGCAACCGAGGTACAAGTGCTGGAAACACGGAAAACATCGATAAGGTGTCCTGTTGGCAAGTCCCAGATCCGGATTGTAGAATCCATTGATGCAGCAATGATCCACCGTCCATCATTGGAGAATGAAAAATCATTTATTTGACCGATACACCCCCAGAACTCTCGAATTACTTTCCTAGTTTCCACGTCAACAACGCGGATGGAAAGATCGTCACAGCCAAGCGCAACGAGCTCGCTTGTGCGGCTATAGCGGAGTCCATTGATTGATGTCATCGGATACCAGTCAAGCTCATCGACTAATGATCCAGAAACAAGATCCCAGAACTGTATAGATGTTAACTGTGGCGAGTTAATGAACGGAAAGTCATATTCTGACATACCTTAACCTTTCCATCGAGACCACAGCTTACAACATTTCGGTTCAAACTGTCGATCATTAGGCCAGTGACTGCCTTTGAATGCTTTGAAGAGCTGTCAGATCGCTTATATGAACCCGTACGGCTATCTTTCCCATTGTCCCGTGAGTTTCGAACCGGAAAGCTCTGCCGGTGAGCGCCAGACTGTAAGTTGAACATGTCTATGCTCCCCCCTGCAGAACCTAATATCGCGAATGTTCCGCATTGTGATATAGCGACACTCTGGCGCACTCATTAGCGAAATTTACCAGCGATGCGCGCCTGGATCGACCTTACTTTGACTTCAGTGCCATCACCAGTTTCTAATGCCCAACGCCCGGCTCTCTTTTTGCCCCAAAACCATGTCCGGGCGTATTTGTCTCCACGGTGGCCAGTGACTATACTTTCCCAACCAGTTTTGCTAGAATCATCTGTCCTTGTTACCGCCGGATTGGCCCAAATGGGACCAGATGTTGTTGTCCCCATCCCACCATCTCGGTTCAGGGAGCAGGCGATACATGTGATCTCTGATGCTTTGAATCCATTTTCGGATACAGCATGAAAATTCCTAGTCGCATGTGAGGCGGTCAGTTTCTTCAATTTGTGTTCAACAGCACCTTGAGATATTTCCGTGTTCTGGCTATCCTTGCGCACACTGAAGCCCCACAAACTGCGATCCTTGCTTGCGCTTAGCAGCCATTTACCTCCAAGCTCCGATCCATCAGATGCAGCAGGGAGGAATTCAACAGCGGTGATCGGGGCTGAATGCCCACTCCGGGAGTGAAGAAGTCTAGGGGTGCTTGAGAAGGGGTTCTGATCGAAGATCCACGTTTTCAGGGAGTTATCGCCCCCAGATGAAATCATAACAGGTTGACCATCCAGGAACTGGACATGACTCACGCCAGAACTTGTATCGTCATTGGAAACCCCATGTGCCTGGCGAAGAACACCAGATACTCTGCCACCGTTGTTCAGGTCCCACATGGTGATATCACCACTATCGACACAGGCCGTTGCCATGACACCTGGTACTCGGCCATCTTCGCCCGCACCCAGCCCGTCTGTTCGAAAGGTGAGAGATGTAATTTCGGATGAGCGTGATAGATTGCTTCGCAAAGATAGCACCACCTGACCTGTGTGCACATCACAAACAAAAACTGAACCATTCTTGTACGCAATTCCAATCAGAGATAGAACAGGGCTTGCTTGTAGAGCAGTCACAGCCCCAGCGGAAGACGACGCTGGCAATAGCGAGTGAATCAGCTTTCCTGACTTGACATTCCAGATATCAACCTTTCCATCGCACCTTCCAACGAATATCTTGTTCAGATACGTTGGCATATTGCAAATCTGGCCGGTATAGACCTGCTCTGTCGATGACTCCCTCGACTGTTGCGGGAAAAGCGTTGTATAATGCTCGTACGATGCGTTTTTCCATACTGAAATACATTTGCCGCAGCTGCCAATTACCCATGATCCAAAGACCAACAGCCGGTCAATAGGCTCAGTAACCTCGGGTGGTAGCTCCAACGATCCGATTTTTTTGCCGCGCTTGAAGACCCATATGCCTCCTGGAGATCCAGGCCGGAGGCTTCCCCATGCCGCGAAAACCCTATCTTGCCAGGCGATCGTTGCCGTTATGATGTCGGGAGTCTGGGGTCGGCTCACGAAGACTAGGCTAAGTCCGCGCTGTAAATCGTAGGTTTGCAAGCTGCGTCCGACAGACGTAGTGATCTGATATGTCGATTTACCCAATCGGACGGACGTGAATGGAATTTTTGTCGTTACAAGTCCCAGTGTCTGCATTTACATTAGCGCTGGTAATCGTCGACAGAGAGGGGGAATTCATTGTTGAAGCATGCAAGCCCAATCCATATCTTACCCGATATGGTAAAAATATTTTGGAACCAGGTAATTGAACAGGTGGCTGGCTCTGCAACGTATCTGTTCGCTTCTGTCTCTTCGCGGATGGTAGATAGAATCCGTCATCGTTAGTTGACGGCATGGTGCCAAATGCCCGCAACAAAAATCATATGCGTCTCGCGCAGTCAACCTGATTTTTTAGGAATTGATTATAAAACCTTCGCCGGATCTAATCAATTTCCAACGGAATTACAATACATCCGCGCCAAGCTTTTCTCACAGTCACGTGTGTGGCCATCTTGCTTTTAGGCAGGGTGCTACCGAACTACCAGTTACTGTATGGTAACTTATAAGTAGTGTGGGGGCAAGGTTGAGGGAGGCTTCTCCGCCTTCCCTATATGGAGAGGTGATGAATGGCCTTTTTTCTTCTTCCTCTCTCTTCCTTTTCTCTCTCCGTTCTCTCATTAGTACGATAACAATAGCTTTATAGTTTCTACCTTAGTTGAATTTGTTTAACTTATTGTTTCTTAACTGCTTACGGGTAATCATTATTCTTAACAGTTAGATTATCTGATATCCTTTATTTTAGTAGAACAAGCCGAACATTCAAAGTATTGGCAGTAGCAATTTATCGCTATTAACAAAAAGGGGATTTATGGGTAGATCCTTGATTGATTTCTTTTTAACTATATATAATATATAAATAAAGATCTTATTAAGAACAGAAGATAAATAATTACTAATAGCAGAAAAATTAATAGTTACTAATAATAGAACTTAGAATTACAGCTAATACTTTCTTTAATTTTAAGCAGAATATAGATATATAAAAAATAAACAAAAAATAATAAAACAGCAAAATTATCCGAAGCAGCGGTATGTATATAAAATATATAAAATAGTTGATAAGCAGAATAAATAGTAAATGGAAGTAATAATTAGAATAATTACTACAGCAATATAAAAAAAGAAAAAGAAAAATAACTAAAAATAAAAAATAGATAAGAAAAAATATTTAAAAGAAGATAAAATCTGCTTTAATTACTAATTATATTTGATTCTTATTAAATAACAACGAATATTTTTAATAAAAACAATTTATTAATAGATTTATTAATAAAGTTATAGTTTTTACTATAATTCTTATAGTCAAAAAACTTAGCTTCGACAGCAGTAAGAAAAATATACTTTTATTATTTAATATTATTTTAAATTTATATTTTTTAATTTTAATATATTTTTTAAAAGTTTCCGCAGTGGGTTTTTATGTATAAATATTATTAAGAATATTTAGAGTGGCTAACAGCCAGGTTAGATTAGATTAATTAAAATTTTTATATCTAACTGTTAGATTATAATCAGATTAAGAAAACTTTAATATCTAACTATAGTATAACTAAAGATTTAATAATTAATCATTTTAATTATTTTTAATACTAAGATCTATCTGCTATATCTTATTAGTTCTTAATATAATTAAAATATATTTCAATTAACTAATTATTAATCTAACTATCTTTACTGTTATTTAAAAATATATAAAAAAACTTTTCAGATTAAAAAACATAATAAAATCAAATTAGTATTTTTTTATTAATATTTATTAAGAAAAATAAAAAATCTAAATAATATAAATACTATTCAGCTTTTTATGAAAAAAGTTGCTGTTATAATAGAAAATATATATAAAAATATATATAAAAATGTATAATCATAATTTTATTTAAATTATATATTTTGATTTTTATATTTTATATTTAAGAAACTTTTTATTTACTATTAATCAAAGTTTTGAATATAAATATATAATATTTTATTTACTTTTTCTTTTTTTTATTTTAGTTTCAATAGTCTGTTATATTATTCTTTTCGATTGAAAAAAAG
The DNA here is from genome assembly GCF_001890905.1 of Aspergillus aculeatus ATCC 16872. Taxonomy (NCBI): domain Eukaryota; kingdom Fungi; phylum Ascomycota; class Eurotiomycetes; order Eurotiales; family Aspergillaceae; genus Aspergillus; species Aspergillus aculeatus. The sequence goes on from NW_017963028.1 coordinate 8,261, forward strand.
CTGTCAACCATATAGCCAGTTGGTAGCCTCAGGCTTGCCAGTTCGCCACCTCAGGCTATTCAGTTTGCTGCCTCAGGTTAGCTAGTTTGCTGTTTTAGATTAGCCAGTTCACTACCTTAGATTAGCCAGTTCGCGGAGTGGATTTCCCAATTGTAATAATTTTTTAATAGAAAAACAGTCTGAAATAGTCTTTTTTTATTTATTTTATTATTTCTATTTAATAGGAATTTATTAATTTTTTTGCTTTTATGTGTTTTTTATATGATTGCGGAAAATCTCGGAAAATAAATATAGCTATTCAATTATAAATTAAAAATTAATTCCTATAATTTTTTTGATTGGTTAAATAAGCAGTGTTAATTTAATTTATTTAATTTATTTAATTTATTCAATTTATTTAATTTATTTAATTTATTTAATTTATTTAATTTATTTAATTTATTTAATTTATTTAATTTATTCAATTTATTTAATTTATTTAATTTATTTAATTTATTCAATTTATTTAATTTATTTAATTTAATTAATTTAATTAGTTTAATCAGTTGCTTATTTAAGAAATTAAGTTTATATATTTTTTACTTTCGTTGCATTTTTACTTTATTTCTTATTTAAAATTTATATAGTATCTTATATAAAGTTCAAATAAAAAGCAAGATTTTATTAAAATAAAATATATTTAGGATTTTTTAGTTATAAACCCAGTTATGCCCTTATTTTAATTATTTATTAATATCTAAATTTTATTTATTTATTTATTTATTTGTTTGTTTATTTATTTATTTATTTATTTATTTATTTATTTATTTATTTATTTATTTATTTATTTATTTATTTATTTATTTATTTATTTATTTATTTATTTATTTATTTATTTATTTATTTATTTATTTATTTATTTATTTATTTATTTATTTATTTATTTATTTATTTATTTATTTATTTATTTATTTATTTATTTATTTATTTATTTATTTATTTATTTATTTATTTATCTAAGCCGTTCTATACGGATAAGCTGTAGACATTCTTTTCTGTTTTTCTTTTCTTTTATATTCGATATTTTACATCTTTAGCACCAAGTTGGTAGAAATAAACTGACTTGCTCGGCCCTAATACTCTGTAGTTTATATAAAATTAAAATATTTTATTTTTAAGCTTTTAATTTTATATATAATAGTAGT
>NW_017963029.1:0-9027 GCF_001890905.1 Aspergillus aculeatus ATCC 16872
TAGTTCTTTACTAAAATTTTTTAAATATTTAAAACAGAATATAATTTTAGAATAAAAAAAAGTTTCTGTAAGAGGACGGAGAGGTAACAGTATAAATATTTTAATTTATTAAAAATACTACAGCTATTTATTAATATTTCAATAATATTAAAAAAATATAGAATATAAATATTATATATATATATTAGAATAAACAAATAAATATAGAAACAGTAGAAAAACACGAGCTTTTTAATATAAAATAAATAATATTAATAATATTAAGAATATTAAAGAAAATGTATAGAAATATATTTATATTATTGATATTATTATTAAAAAATTATAGTATTTTTAAAGCAGAATAGTATTATTTATAATATATATTTTAAACGGAACTAGTCTATAATTTTCTGTTATTTATTACTATACTTCCGAAAATAGTTAGCTTTTATATTGAAGCAGCAGTATTATACTGCTATTATACTACTAAAAAGAACTGTATATAAAAAAAATCTAATTATTATAAATAATTTTTATAATTATAATAGATTATTAATAATCTATCTATATATTCTCCGCGCAACGGTTATAATATTAATAATTCAGATCTTCTTTAGTATTTAACTTTTAGGATCTTACTAGATCTTTAGAATAGTAAGAATTAGTCTTGGAATCAATAAGACTGCTATTATTCTATATCTAACTGACTTCTTTTTCCTTTACAATTACTATCTGATTTTAGTCTGATTTTAGTTTATTTCTATTTAATTATATTTAATTTCTATTTTAACTAGTTTTTTTAGAACTAGTACAGATAGAACAGTTAACTGCGGTTAACTATTCTATCTATAATTAATCTGATTTTATATTTTAATCTAACTGTCAGATTATGGCCAGATTAAGATTAAGATATAACAGTCAGATTAAGCCACTCTAATGAATTCTAATAATAAATAATAAGAGATACTATCTTATTCTATTTTTTAGATAGTTAATATCTATATTTTCTAATATAATAATTACAATTAGAAAGCAATTTTATCAAAAAAATATAACTATATTTTTATTAATAACTTTAGAAAAATAGTATTTTAAAATATTAAAATAGATATAAAATTTATAAAAAATTTAATTATTTTACTGCTAAGCTCTTTTTAGCTGGCTTATTATAGTAAATTTAAAAATAATAATATGTTAAATAAAAAAAATATTTATTGAAAAAAAACAGATTATAAATAGCTAATATTTTTTTTATTTTAATAGTAATTTTTTAAAATAATATTATTATTTCTATCGGTAGATCGTACTTATATAGCTTATAATTTTAAAAATCTTAGAATAATTATTATAAAATTTGAATAATATTTTTTAAAAATTATAATTTAAGTTATAAAACCACTTCTAATAAAATTCGAATTACAGGATATCTTTAATTTGAATATTTATTTTAGATTTATTTAAAAAAAAGAAAGTTTTCTATTACCAAATTAATAGTAATTTAATATTATTATATTAGATTTTTTATTATAATTTAATAATTTATATTTATAATTATTAATAATCTTATAATTAATTAATAGTATCTCTAACTGCAGTAAGATATTTTATTAAAAAATCTAATTAAAAAAATACTAAATTATCAGCAGTAGAATAAGTTTCCGATTTCGAACTACTATTTAAATATAAGAATTACAGTAATATACTATATTTTATAAGTAATTAAAAAAGAAGAATTAGAATTACAAGAATAATAAAATTAGTTAGATATAGAATAGTAGCAGTCTATTTATTTCAAGACTAATTCTTATCTTTCCGATAGTCTACTAAGATCTTAGAAATTAAAAGTTATTGATATTAAGACCTCTATACAGAGAATACAGAGGTAATCCACCTCTAATCCTCTATATTCTTGTAAGTTACCTATGATACTGATATAGTTAAGATGGTATCAATCAATATAATATACTGCAGAGTTATATATCCTATCTGCTTTAGAATATTTATAATCTCTTCATCTACTACTTTTTCAGTAAATTATCTCTTATTATTAAATACCGGCTGTTTATTTTTATTTTTATATTATATTAGATTCTTATATACCAGGCGGTTATATTATTATCACTACTTATTCTAAATTATATATTATATTTGAATATATCTTTAGATCGTGTGTATATACTCTCTCTCCCGCCGCTCTACAATATTAAATACCAGATGAGCGGGATCTTAGAGTTTCTGTTTTAACTTTTTTTATTATAAATATTTATCGAATTTTCGCTGAAAGCCTTATTTTATTATTTTAAAAGTCTGCTTTATCTTCTTCCGAATTTTTTTTCTTTTAATAACTTTCTTCTATATTTTATATATATTTAGAATCTTACTGACAATACTAGTATTATTTAATTTATAAAATTAATAAAGATTAATTAATTAATTTATAAATACTGCAAACTGTATTAGTTGTTTCTAAGCCGGTAGTCTCCGAATAATTATCTAAGTATTAATATAAATATTTATACTATAGTATTTAATAAAAATATTCATACTAGTATATTATAATATTATATTTTAAAGCTTGTTAATAATGTCTGTTATTAATTATAAATAATTATATTAATATAAACGCAGTTATATTTAGTCCGGAATAAAATATAAAAACTTACAGCTATTATTAAATATTTTTACTGTTTTATAGTAGAAACAGTACGGCTTTGTAATCTGCTTAAATCCTATAATTTCTTCTTCTTACTTTATTTAATATCGAAATACTTCTTCTGTAAATTATTTATATAATTTAGATTCTATCCGACTTATACAGGGCCTAACAGAATATAAATTAATTACAATTTTTATTTTCCAATTTTAGTTTTTATTCTTATCATCTATTTAAAATATTTAGATTATATAAATTTTCGGGGCAGTTGACTACCGGTCTGTTTTTAAAGAAGTTTTTAAATGTTTTAATTTAAAACAGCATCTTTAAAAGAAATATATAAAGACTAAGAATTAATATCAGATTAAAAATACTCTTTAGAATAGAAAAAGTATTCTTTTTTCAATATACTTAACTGTAGTCTGTTATAGTCTATTATTTTTAATATTTAAATATAGATTGCAAAACTTACTCTATCTTTTTATTTTAAAAAGTCTTAATAAATTCTAAAAATAAATAGATAATTAAAAACGCTCTCCGTCCGGGTTATAAATAAGAGTAAGTATAAGATTCTGATAGTATAGATTTAAAAAAGTTTTTAAACGGCTACCGGTAATAGCAGCCAGCTAGTAGAAGAGAAAGAATTATATTTAAAGCTATTTATATTAAAATATTATTTTTATTATTAATAGAAGTATCTAAACGAACTCCGCTACGTCTTTAATATATATAATTACTTTTAATTGCTGTTTAGAAAAAAAGATTTCTTTTTTTAGCAACTATAGTTAACATTCATAATAATTAACCAATACCTCAGCTTTATTAAAATATAGATTTTTATATTCAGAATCTTAATAGTAGTATTTTTATTAAGATTTTATTTTATTTTTATTTTATACACCAGATGCTACCACTTCCAGAAGATTTTTAATAATATTTTATATTTTATTCTAGAAGTACGACGACCTCTTTTACTTCGTCGCCGACTGTATTACTAAAAGAAAAAGATTTTTAAGAATTAAATTATCTTTTTAGAATTAGAAAACCAACTAAAATATTCGACAGGATTGTATTTTTTTTATAACAGAATCTAATAAAATATAACTATTAATATTAGTATTTAATTTTAGATCTAACTACTTTTTACCAGTTCCAGTAATTCCGCGTATTATCTAAGCTAGACTGGATCTTCGGACTATAATATTTTTATTAGAACTATAAAATATTAAAAGATTCAGTCTTTTTAAAATAATATAATACAGTAAGCTTCCGTTCTTCTTTCTTGTTATTTAGAATTAAATTATTATCAGAATTATCAGAATTATTACTACTGCTGGTTTGGATATATTCTTAAAAAAATTATAAGAAGAATTCTGAATACCTTCACTTCCACTTTAATAAAACCTTACTTTTCACTCAAACTTTATATGGGATTCCATACAAAATTTAAGTAAGGGGTAAAGTAAAAGTAAAAGTAAAGTAAAGTAAAAGATAGATAAAATCAATTTCTTAAATAAGTAACTGATTAAACTGATTAAATAAATTTAAACTGAAACTGAACTGAAACTGCTTGCTCTACTAACTAAAAAAATAATAGGAATTAATCTCTTATTTATAGCTGAATAGTTATATTAATTTTCCGAGGCTTTCTGCAATTATATAAAAAACATATAAAAGTAAATAAATAAATAAATTTTTATTAAACAGAAATAATAGAATAAATAGAAGAAGATTATTTCAGACCGTTTTTTTTATTAAAGAATTATCGGAACTTAGAAATCCACTCTGTAAACTGATTAATCTGAAGTAGTAAACTGAAAAGTCTGAAGCTATCAACTAATTATATAATTAATACATCCCTACAATTTAAATAAGATTTAAAAAATTAATAAAATTGAAGTAAATAAAGTATTGAAATAGAAAAAAGACAAAAAATAATAACAATTTAATTAATATTAATAAATTAATAAATAATTATATTAAGCTGTTTAATAAATTTAATATATTTCTGATTCTAAAGTTGCTTAGTCAGATCATCTGCTTTTATTTTATTAATTAGAATTTATTAAATATTAATAGATTTATTAAGAACTTTCTGTCTAAGCAAGTAATTAATTGTATTAATATATTTCAGACTAATCCGAAAGGGGAAGGTGGGATTGATTAAGATTTCTACTATTTAATAATTATTATATAATATAAAAAAATAATAATTAGAATTAAATTCTATCTGTTTAAAAAATTATTTTTATTAAAAAAACTGCTTAGCTGCAGTAGTTAGAATTAATAATTCAGCTTTAATAATTAAAAAAATTATATAATATTATTTCTTATTTAGCTAATTAATAGATTTATTAAATAAATTAATAATATATTCTATTAAACTAATATAATCTGAATAATCAGCAAAACTATTATTATTAATTATATAAAAGAATATAAAATTAGAACTAAATTTAATAATCAGATTCTTTATTTCTTTTAAATAGAAAATAAGATGATCCACAGTCTTAAAATATTTAGAATTTAGATTAATTAAATATTCTAAAATCAACTAGTAAAATTTGGCTATATCGGGCCTAGTCTAGACTGTAGGATATAAAACTGATTCTATTTTTAATAAAATTTATAAATTTAATTAGCTGTAGTTTAATAAAGTAGGTCCTGAACTAATTTCTTATATAAAAATAGAAATTTAGAGCTTTTCTGAAGTTCTAAAATAAATTTATTAATAATTTTATTAATATAAATCAATTATTTAATCTACAATTTCCGATTTTGGCAATTATATAAAATTTAAATATTTAGAAATAAATAGACTTCACCAAGATCCTTTATTTTAAATAACGTTATTAATTCTCATTTAAATTTATTAAATTTTTTCTGATTTAACCTGTAGAACCTATAGATTATATCGTCTATAAAAATTATTAAAATAATAAATTCATTAATAAATATATATTAATCTTTCTGAATAGATTTAAACCCTAGGATTATTAATTTTTATTTTAGAATATTTTACTAAAGAAATAATAAACGTTTTAATTTATATAAGACTTTCTGTAATAGAAAGACTGTTTATTTATTTTTTAATCTAAAAATTAGATTTATATAAATCTTTTTTTAATAGAATTATTAAGAAAAGCGGTGACAGCATCTAATTAATTAATTTTAAGATTAAATATAGTAATTAGAGCTAAAATGTGGTGGTTTTCGACGTGGTCGATATTCTGCCATGTGTTCCCGCCTTCGGGAACTCTTCGGCGTCCTTCGTCCTTCCCGAACTTTCTCTTTAATAATTAATACAATCAATCTTATTATAATTATCTATACTATAATATCTAATAGTATGTTCTACTTTTTATAACAATGCAGAGTCTCTTCGTTTTTATAGATATATTATTTTTATATTTATATATCTTTTTTTATTTTCGATTGCTGGATTACTGTATCGATTAATCCTACTATTTCTGCGTCTCGCGGTTTTCTTCTAATTATATATTTTATTATTTTATTATTTATCTCTATATTCGTCTGTAGATTATCTGTTTTATTAAATTCTTACTCTATTTTATAATTTATTTACTGTAATTTATATATAAATTGCTTTTACTAAATTAGTATTCTGTTATCTCACATTTTTAACTTCTGTATTAATTATTTTTATTAATATTTCTTATTATTTTTCTATATCTTTATACTACAGTTAAACTTTTATTAGTCTGAAACAGTTGAAGGTATTCGTTCGATAATTCGTTTATATATTTATCTATTTATTTAATAATATTAATATCTTCCGAACTTATTTATTAAATTATTAAATATTATAACAGCAACGTTCGTACTTTCTAAAAATACTTTAATAATAGTATCTTATTCTAAATCTATTATATAATATTTATTACATCCGTTTCTGCATCTGTAAAGAACTATATCTATTCTTCTTTCTAAAATCTTAATAAATCTATTTTATATAAAAATATTTATATCTTTTTTAAATATATATACTACCTCATCGGTTCCGAACTATTTACTGTCTGACTTTAAAATCTTCGGTTTTAGAAATTATTAGACAGTTTTATTGAATTATTATATTCTTTAGACTGTACGCATTCTTAAATATTTATAAATATCTTCTTATTATTATTAATATTTTCTATATTTTATAGTATTACGCCTACACCGAACCTGTATTCTACAGATTCTATATTTTTAATTTTATTAAAAGTATTTTTACTAAGTTCTATTACTTCTTTTAAAAACCCGTCTGGCGATTCGGTTGACTTAATAAATATTAATTTTAAAATATCCGAATATTCCAAAGTCGATATATTTAATATCGAAATATCTTAGACTTTAAAATATATTTCTGATGCTTTTTTATTTAATAAACATTCAGATAAATTAATTTTAGTTTTTTTTTATTTTCTACTATTTTCCAGTTTCCGACAAGCCGAATAAACTTACAGTAATCTTTTTTTTAATTATTCTAATTTTTTATTTTTTAATATTAATATTTTTATTTCTTTTAATTTAAATATTAAGAATCTCGCTTCTCGCCGTCTTTTATTTTTATATTATAAATATTATTTAATTAAAAAAATAATTAGTAGTACAGCTGATCTGTCTGATTTATCTAATATCAATCCGCCTAATATTAATATACTCAGTCTGTTTTAGAATAATAATTAATTAAATCTTTCTTCAGTCGATCTTTTAATTTAAATATAAAATATACTGGTACAGTTACTTAATTAAATAAATTACTTTAAAAAATATTTTAATAATAATAATCCTCCTCCGCCGCCTCCGCTGCATAATCTATATAATATTCAAAACGATAATTCTAATAATTTTAATAACAACAATCCCAACATACATATTATATATATTAGAAATATAAAGCCCGAAGAAGTCGGTTTCTTCTATTCTAATATAAAAAATAATAAATTAATAAAATAAATAAATTATAATATATTCTACAAAGACGTCAATATTTCTATTAATTATATATACAATACCGCTAAACAGTATAGTAAAAAACTTATTAAAATTAATTTGCAAGTCTGTCTGTATGGTACTGCTTTGACTTAGTTTACTTTCAGTATATCTAAATTTAAAAAGTTAATAATTATTAAAACTAATTTTAAAAATAAATAAATTAAAAATCTATTAGATCGATTCCGTTCTAGTCCGTCAGCCGCCTTGTTAAAACTTAACTGTATATACTATAGATTTAATAATATAAATATTAAGTTAATCAGTTAATTTATCTAAAATATAATATATTACGCCCGTACTGTCTGTATAGAGAATCTCTTTAATTAAATATTTTATTTCTAAAACTATATTAGTATCCGTCTTTATATTATTTTAATTAAGCCGACAGAGTAAATATTTATCGGTTAATTTTTAAAAAATCTCAATAACTAACAGTAAGAATAGAAAGATTTAGTTTGTATAATTAATAAATATAATAATTATAGTAATATACTCCAGAACCAATCCCATAATAATTAAGAATCCTATAATTAAAAATAGTTTTAGAAATAATATAATAATTATTTAAATTATGATTTTCGCGATAACTGTAATAATTATACTAATAATTTCTAAAAATATTTCAGTCGCCTGTTTTAAAACTATTAATAGTTGAACTGGCAGCTGAATAATTTATAATAATTAAATTAATAGCAGTCTTACTGACAGCCTCGCTGGCAGTAATATTTATATATTTTAAATTAAAATAATTAAATATAATACAGCTTACAGTTATTAAATTAAAATATAAATAACTAACTGTTTTAGAATTAATATAATAACAGTCGTCAGAATTAGAATTAAAATTAACAGTATAAAAATTATTAAAATTAAAATATTAATTATAGCTAGTAAAATATTTAGTCCGGTAACAACTGTTCCGATAATCGTTCTGATGATAACTATAATAATATATATATTACTATAATTAATTTTATTCTATCTAAAAATATTAATAATTTTTTTTAAATAGTATAATAATTCTAATATTTATAGTTTCTCTAATAGAAGATCGTCTGCTGATTCTTCTAACTATCTATATAGTTCTAAATATTAATATTTTAAATACTAATATATAAAGAATAATCTGTATAAATACAGTAATAATTAATATAATAATAATTACAAATATAATAATTTCTATAATAAAAATAATATATATTATAAAGAATATAATAATACCTACGCAGCCGAATAATATATTAAAAACGACTATACTAAAAACTTCAGTACTATTTCTAACTAATTATTTTTATTTTTTCTATATTTTTTACTCTTCCGTCTTAAAATGTTACTGTTTCTATATTATAAAATAAAGCGTTTTTTCATTTTTCTATAATAATTATAATATA
>NW_017963030.1:0-8298 GCF_001890905.1 Aspergillus aculeatus ATCC 16872
ATGTGATTTTTATATTTATACATATTATTTATAAACAACTAGAGTTAATAATTTCTATTAATTAGATTTATTTTGAATATAATTTATTTAAATATAATTAAAACTATCTTATTTCTTATAAATCATAAATTATATTTTTATATAGATTTTAAATTAGTTTTTATAATAAATAATTCTATTATTTAGAATATAGATTAGTTTACTATAAAAATATAAACTATTATTAAATTTATTAAAATAAAAATAGCTATTATTTAAATCTAATATATAAAATAAATTAATTAAAAATATATATTAATTAAAAATTTTAAAGGAAATTGAAAAGTATGAATAAATATTTACTATATTAAAACTCTAACATCTAATAAAAAATTAAATAAAATATTTTAAAATTATATAAAATTAAAAGAATTATTAACTTATATATATATTAATTAACTTTCTTATTAAATATAACAATATATTTTATATTTTATATTAATTTATTAATTTTAATTTATTAGAATTTTATATTCAAATAATACCAGCCGCTACCGCTGTATATGAAAATGAAAAATTTGAAAAAGTAAAAATTAAAATATTTTTAATTTCATATAAAACTATAAAGACCGCGGCCGCTTTTATTTAACATATATTATAAAATAAATTAATTATTTAGATTCTACATTTAAATTAATATAATATTTTTAAAATCTCTATTAAATAGTTAAAAACCTTTATTATTATTATTCTAATAAATTATAATTTATATTTTAATAGAGCTCGGCTTTAGAAAGAGATATACTATTATAATATAGATTTAAAATATTTAATCTATTTCAAATCTTTAATCTATTTAAAATATTCAATCTATTTAAATTATTTAGCTTATTTAAATTATTTTATATATTTTAGACATTCTAAAAATCTATTATCTATTCGACCTATTCTGTATATAATATATAATCTTTTTAATTTTTTATTTATTTTTATCTTTATTTGTGATTCTCCGAATCACGTCTTATCTATAAATCTAAAAATAATCTGATTAAATAGCTAATCAAAAATTAGAAAAAAATAATTATCAAGTAACTTTTAGCTAGTTTTATTATTTTTATTATTCCAGCCAGTCAGTATCTATCAACCCAGCCCGCATCTTGACACATACAGTCGGATATTCTATTTCTGTTTATCTATAAAAAGTATTAATATAATAAAAAATATTTAGCAGTTTTTTGGATAAGACTTTATATTTTTTTTAATATTAAACATGATATTAAATAGTGTTTTTATTTTTATTAATATTTTAGCTTTTTATTTTTATATATATCAAAAATATTACAGGTGTTAATCGGAGGGTTGTATTACTTTTTTAATACATTCAAATATCTAAAAATTAGAAAAAGTAAGAAAATTATTATGAATAATATGATTTTAATAATTATAAGATTATTTAATAATATATAAATAATATTAATATTTTAGAGAAAGAAAGAATCGTGATTAAATTAAAAAGCTAATAATCTGATAAAAATATAAAAATAAATAGATTCCAGCGATCTAAATATTTATTTACACTGCCGGCCGAAAGGCGGTGAGCTGCCCAGCCAATGGGAGGCCAGGCCCTCCACAATAATTATTATTTTTAAAACTAGAATAATTAAAATTAAGCATAGAATGGATTAATTAGAAGATTATTAATATTAATTTTTGAATATAATATTTTATTTAGAAAAAAAGATAAAGGTAGTTAAAATGAATATATATATATTATTATTATAAATTTTTTATATCTGTTTGAAAAAGTATATTATATTTATAATACTTATTTTTAAAATCTTCAGTATTTAGAATTTCTTTATAATAAAATATCAAATAAGCTGTATATTAAGTATACCGACTATTCCAGTAAAATTAAAAAATATAATTATAATTAATTTAAAGAAAAAGAAATATTTTACAAAAATTATAATAATATTAATAATAAATATACTAATATATATATTACTAAGAGCAATAATACTATATCTAACTCTATATAGAATACAGTTTTTTTATTTTTTCTTCTATTTCTTTTCTAAAATATTTGCTCTTCAGTTTAAATTATATAAAATAAATATATTCTATATTTTAATTATTATATATTATTTATATTTAAAAATAAATTATATAAATATCTTATATCTTATGATAAGTATTCTTCAGATATTATATTTATAAAGTAAATTATATTAGTAAAACTTAGTAATTGTGTTATTAAATCTATTTATTTTAGAAATATTAATTTTATTTAAAATAATCTACTATTTTATATATAGTATTTTATAAGTATTATAATAGACTTTCATACTACTGCAGAATATATATCTGTATATATTAATATTAATTATAATATAATTTTGATAAATATAATTTTTAGTTATTTTTATGAAATTAAAATATTTTTTTACTAAAGTTTTTATTTATATTTCTAACATCAGTTCCAAGTATAATTCTATTATATATATCATATTTAAAATATATATTCTTTAATTATAAAACGGTTAGTTCGTTTGCTTATATAATTAATTGTTATATATTATAATTATTATTAAAATAAATCTAATTAAAGATATATATTTCGATTTATTAATAGATTCTAATATATTAGATTTTTAAATAATAGATTTTAATAAAATAGATTGTAATATAACAGATTATAGTATAATAGATTGTAATATAATAGATTTTAATATAATAGCTTATAAATATATTATTCTAGATATTAAAAAATAAATTACTATAAACTTTAGATATCGAGACTTTATATTTCTTTTCAAAATATAAATTAAAAGAAATTATATTAATATATTTATTTATATAATATAAATAATTATTGTTTTTTTATACTTTTATATTAAATATATTAGTTAAAGTCTGTGCCAATCTCGCTGATACTAACTATATTTTTATACTAAAAAACAATATTAATATATTCATTTATATTTATTTAATTAATATATTTTCTTTATTTATTAAAGCAGTTAATAAAACTTCGTCGCTTATAATAATTAAATATTATATTTATATTAATATTTTAATTAATAACAACTTTATTATTATATATTATATTATAAATATAACAGATATCAGATCATATAACATTAGGTGTCATTATTTTAAAAAACTATGTAGCTATTAGATATTCTATTAATATACATCACTTTCAGCTCTTACAGATTATAAATTCTTATAGCTATATTTATTAAAAAAACAGTTTTTGATATTCTTATTTAATAAATTATATAATTTATTAAAATAGAAAAAGCTTTTTTAAAATATTCTGATCGGTTTAACAATTAAATCTAATATTTATTAATTTATTAATTTATGAATTATATATTTTTATTATATAAGCAGCGTAGCTATATATTATAATATAATATTATTAAAAAATCTATTTAATATTAATATTTTTAAAACTATATTAAAGTTAAAAGATTAGTCTAAATGACAGATATAATAATATAATTTATATAATTATTTTAGATTTAAAAATTTAAATATTCAATAATTATTTTAAAAAATTTATACTGCTTTCAAGAGCCCCTTTCTCTATTTTTAAAAAAAGAAAATTTATAGATTTTTATTATACCAATTATAGAAAATGATGAAGCTCCGACTCAGACTGCTTTTCAATATAATATAACTAAAATTAAAAAAGATAATTATATTTTATGAATTATATATAATAATAATCTTTATAAATAGAATTTGTTAAATTATTTAATTTTTATTATTTCTAATATTATTTATAAAATTAGCTTTATAATGTATTTTTAAAACTGTAAACTAACAGCTGAAATATATAAATATTTATAAAAAATATAAAAAGTTTTTAGTATCATAACTACTGTCTGTTTATATAATAAATATATATTTTTATATTTCAATAATATTATTAAAAAATACTTTTTATTAAATTTATAACTATTTTTAATAAATTATATGAAATTAAAATAGTGAACAATTTAACCGAACTACTTTAATTTTTTATTATTATTTAAAATATTCTAATTTTATAATGATTTACTATTAATTAATATATGACTTTTTAAAATACAGCTATTCTATTATTAGTTTATATTATGATTAATAAAATCTTAATAATATTTTTAATTATAATAACTCAAACTAAGATACAAATTATAATTATAAATAAAATAGTAACTATAGCTATAGCATAAATTAAGAAATTTATGTTTTTTACAGTAAAGTCTGGTAAATTTCATATTTAAATAATAAATCTTATTTAATATTATGTTTAAACTTATTCAACTGATATTTTTTTTAATAATATAAGAGTTTTAATTTTATTAATTTTTATAATACTAACTGAGTTAGTTTTTATATTTTTAAAAGTATATTAATTTCTAACTATATTCCTTAGCTTATTAATAGATCGGTCTTTTAAAAATTAGGAAAACAGATTATTATTATACTACTTTTTATCAAAAATAAGTATATTATTTAAACTGTTATAATCTAAAAACCTTTTTAGCTTTAACTTTTTTTATTAAATTAAGTATTTAATATTTTAAAATTAAATTGATACTAATGACTAAGCCTACTATAATCTATATAAATGATTAATTTATTATTATTTTAGTCAAAAATTTAAAATTTTATATAAAATTAAATATATTTTTATTAAATAATATTTTATATGAGATAAAATATATATAAAAATATTAAATTTATTTATACTTATATAATAAGCCAAACAGCCGATAATCTTATAAAATTATTTAAATCTTTTATTTATTCTTAATACTGAAAAAATATTAAAATATAAATTTATATACTTTATTTTTAGTAATAATATATATTTATATTTTTATAAAACATAATTTTATCTATTATTTTTAAATAAATACAGAGAAATTTATTCCAGCAGTATACTGATTTATTTTCAATTATTAAAATTATCAGTTGCTATATATATTATTTTTATTTATTTAACTTATAATATCTTTATTTTATTATATTTATAATACACTTTAAATCTGTTTTTATTGATAAAAATCTGTATAGTTATATTTTCACCAAACTATCGTATATTATTAATAAATATTTTTTAATTATAACTATTAAAAAATATTTAAAGTTTTTAATAAATATATTATCGATTACAGCTGCTATTGCACGTGTATTATATTATATTTTATTTCTTAATTTAAATATAGTTTTAAAAATAGTATATAGATTTATACAACCGACGTCGACGTAGACGACTTAATTAAAAAATTTAAAACTTATTATTTAATTTAAATCTTTTATAGTCTATTTCTTTTTATTAATTTATACTCTTTCTATATTTAACATACTAATCATTTCTTTATTTCTGTATTTATATTCTCTAAATATATCTTTTTTATTTATATATTTTATATTTTATACTATTATAATTTTATATTTTTATATTTTTTTATATCTAATATTTTATACTTTATATTCTAGTATCAAAGCGTTCTTATATACTCTAAATTATCATAGATTTCAATTAATACCTATATTAATTTACTTATATATATATCTTCTAAAAAATATCAGTCTTAAAAACCGGTATTTATAGTAAATATTACTATATTAATATTATATTATTATATTTTTTCTGTTTTTCTAATTATTTTTCAAATAGAATTTTAGTCTTACTAATTCTTTAGTCTTTCTGACCTCTTCCTTTTTAATTAATTAATACAATATTCATGAATTTGTTATAATCATAACAAAATATATTATACTATTTATTCTTTTTATAAAAGTTAATAATAAATCAGTATTAATTTATATTTATATAAATGTATATTTTATTTGAAATCTAAAATATATATTTTTATTATTCTTAATATCTTCGAATCATATAGCTTAATATTAATTTTAAAAGTTATTTAATAATAATAGTATATTACTAGAAAATATAAAAATGGTATTATAGTATAGATCTAAACAATAATAGTAATTATAAATTTATTCTTATATCTGACAGCTATTCGGCTGCTGACAGTAGTTATGTTATATTAACCAGCTAATAATTAATATAATAAAATTTATATATAAATATATAATTAAGTCTATATAAAAATAATATATATATATATATATATATATATTAAATCTTAGTTTTATATTTTAATTATTTTTATAAATTTTTTAAGAATACTTCTAACCGGCTAAACTAATTAATAATTATTTTTTTTAAAAATAAGATTATATTTGATTTTTTTATTTTTTCTTTATTAAATATAATTAATTTTAAAGCTAACTAGTCGAACATTTACTGTTTATATATATAAAATATTATTTATTATCAATAAAACATTATAAATTACAAAATTAATTAGATTTTCAATAAAGCCAAAAATTATATAATAAAATTTTTAAATTAAATAGAATTTTTGATATTTAATATAAGGCTCAATTCGCACGCTTCCTCCGCCGCAGTCCTTTAACGTGCGCGCTCAATTCACACGCTTTCTCTGCTGTAGTTTTTTAATATACTTACTTAATTTGTAAGCTTTTCTTACTGTAATTATTTAATATATTTACTTAATTCACATACTGTTTCTGCTATATCTTTTTAATATATTTAGTTTATGTACTTTTTCTGCTGTAGTTTTTTAATATATTTATTTAATTTATACGTTTTCTCTATTGTAATTTTTGAATCTATTTATTTAATTTATGTATTCTTTTTATTATAGTTTTTTAATATATTTATTTAATTTATATATTTTTTCTACTGTAATTTTTCCAAATACATATTTAATTTATATACTTTCTTTATTATAGTTTTTTAATATATTTATTTAATTTATATTTATTTTCTACAGTAGCTTTTTAATATACTTATTTAATTTATATACTTTTTTTATTATAGTTTTTTATTAAAATAAATAATATTATAAAAAAATTATTTTTTAATTATATAACTGCAAGCTGCTACGTGACTAGAAGATTATAAAATTATATAATATTTAATTATTATAATAGAGACTATTATAAATTTTTAGATTTAATATATAGTTAGTATATTATTATAATCGCCTATAATATTTCTATTAATTATTATATAATATTTTTATTAATTAATAATTTTATTTTATATTTATTTGTATAATTTTTTAATATATTATTTTATAATTATATAATATTAGAACAGCCGGCAGCCGACAGTTTAATAGCTATAAATTATAATTTTAATTAATTTTTATTAATTTTATTTATAATTAAATATTTTTATTTTTTTAAAAATATTATTTTTTTATTCTATTTTATTTAATGCAGATCTGTCTTTAGAATAACTATATTCTTAATATTTAACTATAACTTTTTAATATTTTTATTAATATTAATTAATTTTAATATTTTTAAATATACTGCCGGGCGGTTATACAGTATATAATAAATTATTTAAAAATTAAATTAATTAGTTAATATATAATTCTATTATTTTAAATAATTTATAAGATTATGAGCTGGTTATATAATTAATTGATATTTATAAAATATATAAATATAGAAATTTTAATTATTATCTTATATTAAATACTTTTAATAATTTAATATTTTTTTTAAAAAATCTTTTCAGCTATCATATTACATTTATATATTTTAATATATATAGTAATACAAACTGTTTATATTTTTCTATCTAAAAGATTTAAATATTATTATAGATATTTTATTAAAGTTTTCTTATTCTAGAAATATTCTGTATACTGTTAAAAATAATCTAATTAATCTATTTATACTTTCTATATATTTATTTTTTTATATTTATCTTCTGTTCGTTCTGTTTAAAAATATCTGTATATATATTTTCTAAATTGTCTATATTTTATATTATTTATATTCTAAAATTTAATAAATTTTTTATATATTATATTTGAAACAGATATACATCTGATATTTATATATCTAATTTTATTATTATATTATAATCTAATTCTAATATTATATTATTATATTTTATAAATAATAAATAATAGTTTTTTATTTATAAAAAATATATGGTATATAATAGATTTAATAAAATTATTATATCTAATATTTGTAAAAAATAATATTAAAAATAATAATATTATTTTTAAAGAGTTCTAAGTATATCTTCTATAATTAATTATATTGAAAACTTTTTATATTATTTATAACAAACGGAATTATTAAAACCTTATAATATATATAGAGCTGAATTAAATAATCTTATTATTTATTAAATCCCAAATTTTTTAAATAACTATAATTTTAAATATTTTATATATCTGAATAATTGTCTTT
>NW_017963031.1:0-8169 GCF_001890905.1 Aspergillus aculeatus ATCC 16872
ATATACCGCAGTTTACATAAAATCTAAATTTAATATTAAATATAAATTAATATATTAATATAAATAATAAAATATATTGAAAATTATATAAAAAATATAATATACCTACTGTTAAAAATATATTATATAAATTAAAATATTAATTTTTTAATTTTTTAATATTATTAAATATATTAGTCGGTACGTCTATTATCTTAAATTATTTAATATATTTAAAATATATTTTATTATTTTTATTTTATAATTGAAGCTGGTTTTATAATATTAATTTTTTAGCTGTTATGTATTTAAACTACTTATAATTAATAAAGCTGAAGATTAGTAGAAAAATTGAATATATTTTTTAATAAATATATATATTATTATAAATAAAATTTTATATATATTAAATATTTAATATACTAGCTGTAATATAGTTCCGAATATAATTAATAAATATATAATTATTATTTTAGTTTATCTAATTTTATTCATATATTTAAAAAATAGTATTAATTAACTGTTTTTCCGTCTTTTTATCTATTATAAGATTATTTATAAATAAAATTACTTTAATTTATATTTTTTAATACATTTATATTTGCTCTATATATTTCTGTTTATATATATATAATATTAAGAATAATATATTTTTTTATTAAAAATAACTATAACTATTATTATTTTAATTAATATATTAAAATCTTTATATTTTTTATATTACTGTCTGCAGTATTAGTATTTATAATTTACTATAAGTAATATATTTAGTCTTCTAGCCTCCCGGGCTTTTTTAGAAATAAATAACTTCTTTATTTTTATTATTAACTATACAGTATATCACATTAGTAGTAATAGTAAGAACTTAGTTTATTAAATAATATTATTATAATAACTAAAATAAAATAATATTTAAATAATATTTAAAATATAATTTATATAATAGTTTAATTTAAAAAATATCTTACAGTAGTTTTAGTTATAAATAATAAAATAATCAATTATTATTATAAAGCTAATTAAAAAAATAATATCTAATAGTTAAATATTAATAAGATTTTATTATTTTTAAAAAGTTTATTTAAAATCTATTAATAATATTTAGAAACTATATTTCATAACCGATACTATATTATTTTTATAAAAAAAATCTGAAATTATTTTAGTATTTACTAAATAATAAAAATAAAATTACAAAATTTTGAATATTTAAAAAATTAAAATAATAATTATAATTTATTAATAAATTAGAGAATACTAATTTTTTTAATTTAATTAATTAATTCTAATAATAGATTAAAACTCAGATGTTTATATAAAACTATTTATATTAGTATCTACTATTATAAATAAAAGAATAGTATAATATATATTTTTATATAAAATTCTAAATATAATAAATTCTAGTTTACTTTATATACAAAATAATATATTTTTTTATAATTAAAGTTTTATTTTTATAGTTAGAATAATCTAATATTCCTTTATAATATTTATATATTATTCTTAGAATATTATTTAAAATTCTTACTATTTAAATAAAATAATTTTAGATTTTAAAAGAATATTTTATATTCTACTGCATCTATTACTTTCTACTAAAATCAATCTAAAACTATTAAATAATATAATTATTAGTAGCTATATTAAAATAAATTATATAATAATTATTATAATTAAAACGGATATAATTAAAAAAATAAAAAATTTAGTAGTAGAATTAGTCGGAGAAAATCAGAATTAATTATAAGTTTTATTTTATATATAAAATTCTATTAACTAATTAAAAATTAGATATAATGTTATTAAAGAAAAGAACAGGACTGCTATTAAAAATATCAAAATAATTATTATAATATAATAATAAACAGATATTATTAAACTAGAATATTTTAAATAGAAAATTATAAATAATTAATAATAAGATTGTAAACTTATAATAAAGAAGAATCTTTTAGATTTAAAAAAGAATTAGAAATATTTTTATTTTATATTCTAATTTCTAAATTAAATTAACTTATATTAATCTTATTATAAAAAATTAATTTATTTAAAATAGTAAGAAGTTAAAGCTAATTAGATTATAGAATAAATAAATAATCTATAGATAATTTATAAATTAAATAGATTATTTATTAAAAGTTTATAAAATCTGCAGGTTATCTGCTAAGGATTCTTTTAATTTATTTATATAAATTAAAAAAAATAGAAAGGACAGAAAGAAAAGATAGATTAAATATTTTTAAATATTTTAATTTTATACTATAATATTTAAAAAAGTTTATTAAATAAATAAGATCTGTAGAATATAATATAAATATATTATATTAAATAATATAAATTAAAAAATATAAAAACTAAAATAATTATTTGATCTGTAAAATATATATTTACAGCTGTATATGAAGAATATCTTACTAAAATTATTAATATTTTAATTTTAATATTTTTTAATAATTTTATTTATAAGTAAAATTAATAGCTAGTTTTAATATAAATCTAATTTCAGATATATTTTATATAAATATAATAATTTAAGAAGAACTACTACTATAAAATCTTAATATTAATATAAAATAAGAAAATAAGAATAAGTTTAGATTATTTAAAAATTTTATATATTTTAATATAGTTTAAAAAGAAATTTTATATTTAAATAGATATTTAGCAGATAATTTATAAATTAATATATTTAATCTACAGATTAGCGGATTGGGGTTTTAGATCTAGTATTCAGACCCGACCTATAGGTACGGGTCCTGATGTTAGACCCAAACCCGACCCGTGGCGAGGCCTACACACCGCCTATAGGTATCTTTTGCTTTTGTCAACTTCCTTCCTCTTAGTCTTTTACAATCAACCAGTCATTCATCCATACATATCTCCACATATTCAGAAACTGCCCTGAAATTTCTATTTTAAATAAAAAATAATAAAGTGAAAATCATTTATTATTCTTATGTTATATCATTATACTATTAAACAGTTGGACTTATTAAAAGATTTATTAATACCAGCTTAGAAATAAAGAATTAAACAATATAGTATTTTAGTATCTGATAAGATAAGATTTCTTTGGTATTCTAATTTTAATAATACCCTACAAAAATAATATTATAAATTATATATATATTGACTAATATTTTCTATTTTTATTAACTATCAATATAGGTATATCTTTATTATTAAAATAAATGTACAGCCGCTGGATTAAATTTTTATACAAACTACATAGTATTATATTAAGAAACTAATATTCTTAATCTTGATTTATATATTTATATTAAACATTTGAATAAATAAATATATATAGTATTTTCGAAATATAGAATCTTATTCTTTTAATCTAAATAAAGTTTTGGATAATTTTATTCTTTATTAAAATAAATTAAACGGCTAAAACTGTAAAGAAAAAGAGGTCAGTTAGATATAGAATAGTAGTAGTCTGTTAATTTTAAAACTAATCTTTACTATTCTAAAAATCTAGTAAGGCTTTAGAAAATTAAGTATATAAAAATAAATAATTACTAATATTATAATTTTTATATAAAAAATATATAGACAGACTATTACTATTTTATTATATTTTTATAGATTATTTATAATAATTAGATTTTTTTATATACAGCTGTTTTGGCTGTAGTAAGATAATATAATAATATTATTACAGTATAGACCTAAGATACCCAGTCTATCTAAGATATCTAGTCTATTTAGTTTATTTAAACTATTTTATATATTTTAAATATTCTGACGGTTTATTATTCTTTGTAACTATTTTATATATAATATATAATCTTTTTAATCTTCTATCTACTTTTAATTTAGTTTATAGTTTTTTTAAATTATATTTTATTTATAAATCTGAAGATAGTCTAACCGAATAGTTAGTTAAAAATTGAAAAAATTATTATTAAGTAATTTTTAGTTAGTTTTATTATTTCTATTACTTTATTAATTAGTATTTATTAATTTAATTTATATTTTAATATTGTATAATTTTTTTAAAAATAATAATTTAATAAGATATTAATAATCCCGCAATTCTCAGTAATACTGAATAATTTTAAAAAGTTTATTTAATATATTAATAAATATTTAGAATAATAGTATAATTATTATAATATATTATATTAATATACTATAAATATAAAAATTATTTATATTAGAATTTTTAATATCTTAAAATAATAAAAAATATTCTATTATTATATTAGACGGATTAAATTTAAGAAAAAAAGACCAATCTAAACCGCTAGTTTATAGAAATAAATATAGTTTAAAAAATTATTTCTAAAAAAATGAAATCTAATATAAATATATTAAAATTATTTAGATTAGTATTTTTATAATAAGTATTTTAATATAAATTTTGAAATTTATTTTTATTATTAAAAATACTACAGCTGTTTTAATTAAAGTAATTATATTAATAAATTTTTCAATCTGCGATTTTTATTTTTTTTTAAATATATATTTAATTTTAATAAGTTTTGAAGAAGACTGTATCGATTCTTATTATTTTAATAATTAGTTTAAAAAAAACTAAAAATTAATATAAATTATTTTATTATTTTCGCAGCTTGTAAAATCTATATTATTAACTATTTTAAAAAATTCCATATTTAAATTTAATTATATTTAAAGAACAGAGAATATATTTCTTTAATTTTTTTTAATTTTTTTAATTTTTTTAATTTTTTTAGTTTTTTTAAAATATTTATTTAGAGACTTTAAAATAAAGAATATATTATTTAAAATAAATTATTTAATCTATATTAAAAGTAGAAAAGTTTTTATAATTATTTTATAAAATTTTAAAAATATATTTATAAAATTAAAATATATTTAAATATATTCTATTTTATATTTAAATAAAATAATGATTATAATTTTAAATTTATATTAATAAATAATAAATTTTTAAAAAATAATTATCTGATTTTAGTTTATTTTTTATAAGATTTAAAAAACTATTATATTTAATATTTTGCTGATATAAAAGTTTAAAACTATTTATAAAAATTCTTAATTAATCTAATATTATATATTTAAGAAAATAAATATAAATCTTCAAATAATAATTATTAAAAATAATTATTATTTTTAAATATAATTTTATAATTTTATTTATTATATATTAATAGTTTTTTATTTAAAAAATCTTTTCTTATAATTATAATAAATATTTTTACTATAAATCCCACTATTATTATATTAAAAATTATTCTAAATTTAATATTAAAATTTTATATATAATATTTATATAATTTTTATTTTTTAATTCTTATATTTATTTTTTTAAATATTATTCGTTTTTTCTGCTGTATAACTAAAATTATATTTTAATAAAATTTATTTATTTTTTAAATTTTATAAATATTATAGTTTTTATTATTAATCTTAGTTTAAAATATTTTTATTTTTTTTAATTTTAATAAATAATTAAAAAAATTAAATTTATTTTAAACTGCTGATATACTGAAGTCTTAGTATAATTATATATTATTTTTAAAATTATAATTAAAAAATTTTTTTATACAACTAATATAATAATTATTTTTATTATATTAAATTTTTCAAATTAAAAAATTTTAATATTTACTATAGTCGATACCGAATACTTTGTATTGAAAATAATAAATAAAAATTAGACTAAAATCTATTAATTATTATAATATTTTTTTAAAAATTCATAAAACTATAATAAAATTTGATAATTAATAAGAAATTAGATTATATTATTTATTATATCTGTATAATTCAAAAAATATATAATTATATTAAAAAAATATATTATTTTTAATTATTTAATTTATATTTTATACAATTATTATTAATCTTTTTTGATTAAAAATTTCTAATTTTTAAATAAAATAACTAGAATATATATTTTAATTTATTAGCTAGCACTGTTAGATATATTATAATATTATTTTGATATTATAAAAAATTAAAATTCTATATAATATATTTATATAAATATATTTAAAGAATATTATATTTTTGAAATTTTTTAAAAATAGAAATATTTATTTTATTTTTATAGTAGTATATATTATATATTCTTATTAAGAATATTCTATGTATATAATTATTATAAATTAAATTAATAAAAATATTAAAAAAATACTATAGTATAAAAAAAACCTATACTATTCGAAAAATTAAAACTTTAAAAAATATTTTTTTTTAAAAAAATGAAAAGATTATTTTTATATTAAAATTATAATTATATTATTATCTTAGAAAATAAAAAGACTCTACTATTTTACTTTTTAAATAAAATATTTCAAAACAAACTGTAAATTTTAAAAAAATAATTTTCAAAAAATTTAAAAATTTTTATTTATTTCAACTTGTCGCCAGTTATCTTTTTAATATTATTTATTAAAAAATTAAAGAATATAATTTTATATGAATTTTTATATTTTAAGTATTATATTAGTTAAGAACCGATATCTACTACTATTTATTAAAAATATTTTGAATAATTTTAAAAAATATAATATTTTATTGAAATTAATATTACTAATATCTTTAATAATATTAAAATTAAAAGAAACTAAAAATATTTAATTATTTTTTAAAATCTATTTAAGATTTTATAAAAATTTAATAATATTATTCCAACTTATAAAAAATCTCTGTTATATTTTAATATTATATTAATAATATTTTTAAGAAATTATTTAAATATTTTTTATACTATATATTTTAATGATATTCTAATATAAAATTATATTTATTCTAAATATTTAATATATATTTATTATATTTTATAAAAACTATATAATATTAATTTTTATATAAAATTTTGAAAATATAAATTTATTATATTAAAAGTAAAATTTCTAAATCTGATTATAAATTATAATAGATTTAAAATAGATTTTAAAAAATTAAAATAATAGTTTAATAGCTAATCCCGATTTATATAATTAATATATAAATATTTTTAAAATTTAATAATTTTTATTATTAATTTATTAAAAACTTTTCTAAACTAATTATATTATTTATATATATAATAAAAAATATTTTATTTAATAAGTCTTCTATTTATTAAAAAAATATTTTAAAAAATTTAAAAAAATATTTTTATTCAAATTTCTATTTTATAATTATTTAATTAGATTTATAATATTATAGTAGAAATAGATACTTTTAATCTTATTTTAAAATAAATTATATCTTAATTTAAACATAAATTATATTTTAATTCAAAAATAATAAAATATTATATTAGTTAAATATAATTATAAGATTTATAATAAAAAACTATTTATTATTTGCTATTATTTGTAAAAATAATATTTTAAATTAAAAAAATATTGTTTTCAATATATATTATATCGGACTACTGTAATTTAAAATATTTTATATTTATTAAATTATTCAATTATGTATAAGTTAAATAATCAGAATTTATATTTTATTTTAATTTTAAAATTATCTACCGGTTAAAAAAATATAAAATTAAATCTAATAATTTAATTAGAAGATTCAATTATTTTTTAAAAAAATATTTATTACATTAAAATTAAATACTTTTAAAATAAAAAAATATTAATTTAATCTGCTTACTAATACTACTTCCGATTTTATTAAAAAATAAAAATAATAATAAAAAAATAAAACAACTTTTTATATAAAATAAATATAATAATTTTTCAAAACAAACTAAAATATTAGTTTTAATCATTAAAATCTGAAATATAATTTTTACTAAAAATATAAAAACTATTTTATACTGTATATAAAAAAACAAACAGATTAAAAAATATTAAAAATTTTAATTATTAATAAAAACTATTATTTAAAAATCTTATATTTTATAAAAAAAATTCTATTCTATAAAAACTAATAAATATCTAATAACAATTAGATTAAAACTAAATTAATATATTTGATTTATGAGAAATCTATTTTTAAATATTCTAAAAAATTTATATTTATAAATTCTGAATTTAAAAATATTATTAGTTTAATATTTATTATTATATAAATTAATAAATAAAAAACAGTTGTATATATTAATAAACTATATTTTTTAAAAAACTAAATAAAAAAGTTTAAAATTAATATTTATTTTTAAATAAATTTAATAAAATATATTTATAAATTTTATTACATATTTATTAGAAAGTTAAAATTATAATATTATATTAATTATTATTAATTATTTAA
>NW_017963032.1:0-8152 GCF_001890905.1 Aspergillus aculeatus ATCC 16872
TTAAAAATATAATTATTAAAAATATAATTATAATTGAAAACATTAAGAAAATCAATATAATAAAAATTATAATTATAATAATTATTTTTTAGAAAACTTTTATATATTCTAATATATTTATAATTAATAGAATCATAATTTTAATTTTAAAAAATCTTAATTTATAAATATAAATGTAAATACTAATAATTATAATAATAATAATAAGTTTTGTTAAAATAAATAAAATATATAAAAATAGAATAATCTATAGAAACAGTTACAGCAGTAATTTTTATATTTTTATAATTATTTTTTAATAAATTATTTTTAAATTAAAATAAAAAGTAGTAGTAATATAATTAATATTAGAAATAATAAACAGTTCTAGAATTATAGAAATAAAATATAGTAAATTTATTGAATAATAATTTAAAATAATTATTAATTTTAGTATTAGTTAAAGTTATAAGCTGTATTAACTAATTTTATTATATTTAATAAATTTAATAATATTTATTCTAATTATAATTAAAAATATAATTATTATAAAGATCAGACTAATATCTATTATAATAATTAATATAATAATAATTATAATAATAATTATAATAATTAGTAATTTAATTATAAAAATAAAAATAATTATATATATTTTGTTTTTTAATATTATAATAAATCTAATAAATTAATTGTAATATATAAGTATTATTAGATTATATTAATATATTTTTTTATATAATAATAAAAAATACTAATATAGATAATCTTTTAAAAATTTTAATATTAATTTAAAATAAAAATAAATTATAATTATATTTATTTATAAAAAAGTCTATAGCAGATCTTACAGCAGTAGAAAAATTATTTATTTAATAATAAAAAATATAAAAAAATAAATAAAGAGATATACTATAGTCAGATGCTCAGTAGATATATAATTAAAAAAAAATCTATAAAAACTTTTTCGATATATTATTTTTAAAATTTTTAAAAATAATATTATTAATAAAAAAGAAATACTACATTAAAAATATATTAAATTATTATTTCATAATGTAATTATTTTTTATTAGATGTAAGAAAAGATATTAATATTAATATATTTTATATATAATATACAGCTACTAGAATAATAGATTTTAATTAAAAATTAATTTATAAATTATATATTTAAATATAAAATATAATTTTATTTCTATTAGTAAAATATTTATTTTAAATATTAAAAATTTTAAATTCTATTTAATTAATAAAAATATTTATATTACAGATATCGGCTTTAAAATATATAATAAATAAATATATTATTTTCTAAATATATTTTTTTAAAATTAATAATAAAATAGAAAAATAAAAATTTTTTAAATTAAATTTTTTAAATATTAAATATTAATACAGACAAATTACTATAAAAGTATTTATTATAAATAATTTTGAATCTAAAATAAATATATTTATTAAAATTAATATTATTAATTAAAAAGATATTTTATTTATTTATTATTATTAAAAAATATATTTAAAAGACTCTAAAAATATATTCATAAATACAAAAATCTAAATTGAAAAATAAATAAGTATATTTATTTATTTAATAAAATATATTATTATATCTGTATATAATATAGTATATATATTTGTTTAAATAAAAATAAAATTATCTAAAAATATAGATTATATATTTAAATTATTACTGTAGAAGAATTTTATAATTTATATATATATAATTAATTTAGATTTTATTTTTATATAAATAATAAATTAAAATTTATATAATATTATAATAATTAAATATATAAAATTTAGAATAATAATAGATATTAAATATATAATTATATATTAAATAATAAATTATATAGTCAAATTGGTATATTATTGAAAAAAAATATAATTTTTAAATAATTATTATAATATATAAAAAAGTTAAAATATTTAAATCTATTTAACTTTAATAGATATTATTATTACTATTTTATTCAATTTTTTTTTAAAAAATATATATTAAGTTTATATTAAAAACTAATTAATATATACAGCTAATTTAATAAATAATTAAATAATTATAATAAAAATAAATAGTCTATAAAATAATATAAATTAATAATAAAATAAAAAGATTTTAATTAGAAGAAATTATTATTATTTAATAAATAGAAGAATAAAAAATTTTAAATTTTTAAACTTTTAGACAGTAATAGTTATAATAAAAATATAATATTTTTAAATAAAATATTAAAATTATTTAAAACCTATAAACTATTCTGTTTTGTATCTGATTAAATTTAATATTTATTGAAAATTAAATTAATATTAGTTAAATATAATCAAAAAATTTCAAATATAATAAAATTAATAGCTATTATTAATCTTCTTCCGAAAGCCGGTGAGTAATATCTAATATTTATTTTAATTATTAACAGTCTGATTAGTCAGTTAATTAATTAAATAAGTTAAAATATTAATATTTATTCTATAATTATAAATTATTTTTTGTTTTTAGATTAAATATAATTTAATATACCGCCGGCTGTAGAAAACTGTAAGAATTTGAATATATAAGATTTTATATAATATTTTAGTAAATTTATTATTATATTTTAAAAGTCTAATTAAAAAAATATTATTATATAATCTAAATAATTAAGAAATAAACTATTTATTTTTATTATAAAATTTATTAGAACTGTATTAAAATACTCAGCAGTAATCTTTTTAAAATCTAAAATTTTATTTAATAAAATAAAAATTAATTTTTATATTTTATTTATATATTACTAATTCGGATAGATAATATAATATATTATTTTTTTAAAATTAAAATTAAAATATTATTTAATAGCTTCTTTTTAGTACTGCTTCCGGCGGATTTTATTAATATTATTAATTTTATTTATTTAAAAAAATAAAATAACTATTAATTACTATTATTAAAATAGAAAGGACTGTTAACCGGCCGGGTTTAGATAAAACTTTAAAATCTAATAATATTATTAATTAAATATTATAGGCTTTAACAGCTGCAAATAGATAATTAATTTTATTATTAATAATTTTATTTAATTATTATTTCTGATAAAAATATTATTTTAAATATTTTTTAAAAATCAACTATTATTATTTTTTATAAATTTAATAAAAATAATTACAGAATATTTAAAGCCTACTGACTAATTATACTGCTATATATATTAAAAAAAGATTTTGAAAAATATAATTATTATTTAATTTAATTATTTTATAAAAAAATATTTTTTTATTAGAAATTTATTTTAATAATTATAAAACCTGCAGGACCGAGGCCGCTCTGTATATAATAATTAAAATTATTACTATTATTTAAAAATAAAATAAAATAATATTAATTTTTTATTCAAATATCTTTAAAATTTTTAAAAATATTAGCTACGCCCGCCTGTTTTATAATCTATATAAACAATAAGTATTTTTTTAAATTATTAATTCAATTCAGTTTTTTTTAATAAATATTATATAATTTTAATAATATCCGAATATACCCGTCTCCGGATAAGAATAAATACCGATATTTTTAAAACTTTCTACTATTTCTAATTTTATATATATTTTTTAATATATATTTTATAGTAGGCTGGTTTACTGAAAATATCAGCTATATTAATAATAGTACTACTATTATAATTAAAAATTATAGAAAAATAATAAAATTTTAAAATAGAAGTTTTATACTATTTATAAACTATAATCTATTTAAGAAGAATTCTGAATACCTTTACTTCCACTTTAATAAAACCTTACTTTTCACTCAACTTTATATGGGATGCCATACAAAATTTAAGTAAGGGGTAAAGTGAAAGTAAAAATAAAGTAAAAGATAGATAAAATTAATTTCTTGAATAAGCAACTGATTGAACTGAATAAATTGAATGAATTAAACTGAAACTGAACTGAAACTGCTTGCTCAACTGATTAAAAGAACAATAGGAATTGACCTCTTATTTATAGCTGAATACCCATATTAATTTTCCGAGGTTTTCCGCGATTATATGAAAAACACATGAAAGTAGATAAATCAATAAATTCCTATTGAACAGAAACAATAGGATGAATAGAAGAAGATTGTTCCAGGCCGTTTTCCCCACTGAGGGGTCACCGGAACTCGGAAATCCACTCCGCGAACTGGCTAACCTGAGGCAGCGAACTGGAGAGCCTGAGGTGGCGAACTGGCGAGCCTGAGGTGGCGAGCTGGCGAGCCTGAGGCTACCAACTGGCTCTATAGTTGACACTATTATATATATTTTAATTTTTATATTATTAAAATTTTTTTAATTTACTATTACTTATCCGAGCGGCCGAAGCCTTGCGGTATTAATAAATCCGAATTAAAAATAAAATTAATTAAATTAGATTAATTAGTATACTAATATAAATACTACTAATATTAGTTTCGGAAACGAATAGTTTTAGAATATTTCCGAAATATAAATATTATTAATATATAGTTTTTTTTAAATTTAAAATATTTATCTTACTATATTTCAATAGTCAGTTAATAGAAGATAAATATTAAATTTATTTATTAAAAATACTATTTAATAAATCTTTTATTTATAATATTTATTTTAAGTATATCGAAGTTCGTATTTTTAAAAAGCTCTGTAGAATATTAATATTTTAAAAAAAATTTGATTAAAATTTATTTTTAATTAAATTGTATTTATTTTATAATATTTATATAATAATAATAATAATATATATTATTTTAATATAGTATATTTTATAATTTTTAGAAATATAGCATCTGTTACAACTGCTAGGTTAAAACTTTAAATAAAATATAATAATATATAAATAAAGCTATTTTTTAAAATTTTAAATTTATAAATATTAATATTATTAATATAAAATTTTAATTATTTTCTATTTCAAAAATATTTCTGTCGGATGTAATTATATATACTATTCTATTAAATTTTTTTTAATTTATTATTATTTTATAAATTAATAGATTTTTTATTACAGCTAATTATTTTATTTATTCTTAAAATTAATAAAAAAAATTTAAAGTTTAATACTGATATAGATTTTTCTACAGTAGAACTGCAGCTGTTTTTTATAATTTTTTTATAATAATAATTTTTAAATATTATAATTATATTTATAAAAAAAAAGTTTTTATAATATATTTTATTTATATTACAGCAGTTCTGAAAATTATTTAATTATATATTAATAGTTTTAAACTATATATAGAAACTGACTTTTTTAAATAAATTAAAATAGTAGTAGTTTTTTTTATTTTTAAATAACTAATATAGTTTATATAAATACTAAATAGAATTATACAGTACTAATAATAAAACTAATAAATATAATATTTATTTTATTAATTTAAAATAATTTTATTTTTTAAAAATTTTTAAAGATTTATAACAATAATTAAGATGTTTTTACTGTATTAAAAAATCCAGGCCTTATTTTAAAATAATCTTTTAATAAAATAGTCGAATTATTTATTAAAAAAATATTAATTTAGTATTAAAACTTTTAAAACTGCTTTTTAAAAGCAGTTATTTTTTTATTAAATTTTAATTTATATAAATATATTTAATAATAAATTTACTGATAAAATAGCTAAATAAATTATAAAATAAAAAAAAATTAGATTAAATAGAACTCCCGCGGCCCGCTACTGCAGATTTAAAATAAAATAAAAATAATATTTTAAGTTTTATTACCAGTTTTAATTAAAATTTTTAATAAAAATATTTAATTTTAAAAGTAGTAGTAGGGCTTCTACAGCGGCTTTTTTTAATAATAACTATTTAAAATTAAAAATAGAAAGGACTTTAAATAATATAATAAATTATATCAGCTGTAGAAAACAGTTTTATTTTAAATTTATATAAATAAAATTAATTTTAATAATTATTTTATTTTTATTAAATAAATAAATAATTATTAATACTTCTGCGGAACGGTTCCGGAAACTGTATATTATATTATAATAAATTATTTATTTTATAAAAATTTTAAAAATAAAACTTTTACTTTTTAAAAATATAAAATTTTAAATAATAATAATAGTTCTTTTTTTAAATTTTAACAGAAGCGCTTATAAAATCTAAATAAATTTAATAAACGGCTAGTTTTTTTAATAACTAACCGGCTGTTATATTTATTTTTTATAATCTTAATAATAGTACCGGAGCCGGAGGCCGATAGTAATTTACCGGTTAATTTTAAATATTTTATTATATAAATAAATATATTATAATTTTAAAAGCTTCGGCTAGCTTTTAAAAAATATTCTAATAAGATTTTACTAATTTAGTAATATTTTATAATATATTATTATTATTTAACTACTTAGTCCGGCGAACAGTCTTATTAATATTATATCTGTAGTTTCTAAAATTAATTAATAATATTTAAATATCAGTATTAATTATTTTTATCTACTAATTAATAAAAACAGTTAACTGGCTAAAAATATTTGGAGGGCTGTAACTGGAAGCTGTAAGTAATTATTCTAACATAAATATTAGATCTGTTAATAAAATATAATAAAGAAAAATAAATAAATAAAAAAGAATATATATATAAAAAAAATAATTAATTAAATATACTTAAGCAATTAAGGACGACCAACTGGCCGGAGCGATCAACTGAGTATATAAATAGACTGTATGTAGTGTATATTATTATATATAATATTCTGTTTTTTATCTTATCGACCGCCTTACTTACTGCCTTCGGCAGCAGAACTTCAGTTTTTATAATTTTTTAGTCTTTTATTTTAAGAAATAAATTAACTAATATAATATTCATAAATTTATTATTTTTATAATATATAAAAGTATATCTGATTATTTAAAATATTATATTATATATTTCTAAGGTTCTTACCGATTAAATTATTATTTTTAATTTTTTATATTATATTTTTCTATTTTTATTAAATATTAGATTTTTTATATTAATTTTTTTATATTTATGTTATCGATTATAAGATTTCTGTATTCTATTTATTATATCCGTTTTTTATTTATATTATAAATTATATAATTTTTTAGTTTTCTTTTAATTTATTTACTAATTATTTAATTTATATACTGTTTTTTATTTTATTAAATTAATATATTTTATATTGTTTATTTTATACTATCTTCTATTATTCTGTATTATTTATTTTTTATATTTTAAACTATTTGATTATTTTTTTATTTATATATTTTAAATTGATTATTTTTAAATATTATTATTTTATTTATTTTATAGTAATCTTAATATTTATATATCAGAATTAGAATATCACATAATCTAATTTTATATATAATTTTAGAATTTTTTATATTTATATTTAAATACTGATATATTTTAATAAATTTTTTATATTTTATCTATTATATATTTTTTTCTTTTATAGAAAAATCGGTTATATCTATCTATTTAAAATTTAATAAAAGTATTATATATAAAAATATTATTTAATTTTTTATTTAGACTGAATTATTAATTTTTATTTCTACTTATATTAATTTATTAAAAAGTTTAGATTAGTAAGTTTTTAAAAATTATATTAAACTAATCCGGCTATTCGGCTGTATATAATTTTAAATATTAATTTTAATATTTTAATTTATATTTTAAATTCTTATTTTTAAACCTATTTTAATTTTTATATTTATTATACTAATTGCTTTTATATTAAATCCGATTACAGAAAATATTTCTATTTTAAATATATTATTTAAAGATTCTAATATTAAAAATACTAATATAAAAAATATTATTTTAATTAAATAATTAAAAATTTAACTTTTAAAAACTAATTTTATAATTTTTATTATATTTTATATATTTTAATACTTTTCAGACTCGTCGCTTTCAGTTAGTTTTATATAATTAATATATTTTTTTTATTTATTTTTTATTTTTTATTTTTATATTTTAGATTATAAGAACTATTTTATATTACTTTACTGTCTGATATTTTTTTATATTTAATAAATTTTTACTATAAATATTTAATTAAAAATAAAAAATATTTATTTTATTTATATAATTATTTAGATATTTTTATTAATTTACTTTATTATTTAAATATTATTTAATAAAATATTTGGTTGAGTTACTAAATTATTTTTTATTTATTTATATTTTTTAAACTATATTTATTTTTAAATTATAT
>NW_017963033.1:0-8065 GCF_001890905.1 Aspergillus aculeatus ATCC 16872
TAAAAACTTAATAGTTAAAGATTTTATAATAATATCTATTTTAATTTCAGTTTTAATAGTTATTTTTTAAATAGTATTAATTAAATATTATAGTTTATTAAATATTAATAGTTTTATTTTATTACCTGATTTAAAAAATAAGCAGATCTTTTTTTAAAGGATTTTTTCATTTTTTTTAATTCTAAATAGATTTAGTAAATAATCAAATATCTTTTATAATAAAAGAATATTTATAAGTATTTAAAATATTATTAATCTAATAATAGTATAAATTATGATTTTTAATATAATATAAATGATATATAAAGATACAGCAGCAGTACTAAATATATTAAGAAAAATAATATTAATTATATTAAATTATATAATATTAAAAATTCAATTACTTTAGATTTAATATTTGTTTTTATAAATTAGCTGGCTGCAGATTAATTAATTAGTTTTATAAAAATTAAAAAAAATAATTTTTAAAAAAAAATTAATTTTTATTCTATAATCTTTTATAATTAATTAATATAAAAAATAATAATTTGATTTAATTATTTTATATTAGCTTCTGTAACCTCTTACTTAGCATTTTTTCATTAAAATAATAGAATTTAATTAAAAGAAATACTGTAGATAAAAATAATATATTAATAATTTATAATTGATATTATATATTATAAATCAGCCGCTCGGTATCGCTTGGAATCATAATACATATATTAATATTTTTAGAATATAGATATTTAATTATTTAGATTTCTATTATTATAATTATATTGTTAGTTTTTATAAAAGCTGTCTAAATTTGTTTATAGAATATTATTAAATAATATTTTTTAATTAAAAAAATTATTATTTTAGTATATTTATATATAGAAAATATTATTATTACATACTGCCGGCGGAAAACCGATAAATAAATTAAAATTAAAAATTAATAAAATTATAATAAATCTTTTTAAAAATTCTTTTACTTTAATTTATAAATTTTTAAAATAATGAAAAAGTTTTTAAGAAAATATATTAAATTATTAACACTATTGGATATAATATAGTAATCATAATTTATATATTTATATATTTTATAAATATAAAATAATTATATAATTAATTAATAATCTTATAAATTATTCAAATTAATAAAATTATATATTAATTTATTTATTTGATTTTTAAATAACTTACTGCATATTATATAACTGTTTAATAGTATATTTAAAAATATTAAAATTAATTAATATTAATAAAAGTATTAAAAAACTATAATTAAATAGTAAAAAATATAATGATTTTAAACATAAATCTAGATTAAATAAAGTAAAAAAATTAATTCATTAAAAAAATTAAAAAATATCTAATTATAAATAAAATTAATAATAGTTGATTAGAAATATAATTTTTAGCTATTAAACTGTCGGCTGCCGGCTGTTTTAATATTATATAATATTAAAAAATATATTAAAAAATTATATAAATAGATATAGAATAAAACTACTAATTAAAAAAAATATTATATAATAATTATAATACTATACTAACTATATATTAGATCTAGAGATTTTTAATAATTTTTATTATAATAAATAAATATTATATAATTTTATAATTTTATAGTTATATAGCAGTTTACAGCTGTATAATAACAAAATAATTTTTTTATAATTTTATTTATTTTAATAAAGAACTACAGCAGACAAAGTATATAAATTAAATAAATATATTAGAAAAATAAAAAATATATAAATTAAATAAATATATCAAAAAACTATAATAAAAAAAGTATATAAATTAAATAAATGTATTAAAAAACTACAGCGGAGAAAGTATATAAATTAAATAAGTATATTAAATAATTATAGTAGAGAGAATATATAAATTAAATAAGTATAGTAAAAACCTATAGCAGAGGAAGTATATAAA
Organism: Aspergillus aculeatus ATCC 16872; assembly: GCF_001890905.1. NCBI lineage: Eukaryota > Fungi > Ascomycota > Eurotiomycetes > Eurotiales > Aspergillaceae > Aspergillus > Aspergillus aculeatus. Next base: position 1,909 of record NW_017963033.1, read on the forward strand.
TTAAGTAAAGTATATTAAAGAACTGCAGCGGAGAAAGCGTGCGAAATTAAGCAAGTATGTTAAAGGACTGCGGCGGAGGCAGCATGCGAATTTGAGGGCCTTGTGCTGGATGCTTTGAAAGTGTTTTGTGATATCGGCGGCTATCTCCTTCTCCTCCATAACTCCCTCCTATATTGCAATCGCGTTTTTCTGATTAGTAAGAAAAGAGGCAGTCCAGTTAATAATTTTCGCCGGTATTTTATCTTTTCGCAGATTATAAAGAAAATATTAATATATAATATTATTATACGTCTTATAAATATCTACTGTAAGCAGACTGATTATAAAATATTTGATTTATTATATAATATAAATCTATATAAAAATTAAATATAGAATATAGTTGTAGAACCTTCTTCAGTATTTATTGATATAGTATTCCGGAAGGAGTCTGAAGACTTTTACTATATAGCTGATATAGAAAGTAATAATTAATTTAAGAACTTTATCTATTATATCAAATAAAATAATCGGCCAGTAATTTCTAATTATAGTATAGTTATTTTTATTTAATTTGCAGATGACTACAGTAGTCGACCGGCGGAAATACTAAGAATAGTAGTCTGTATTCAGACATATATTAAAAAATTTCTTTCAGTCGATCTTCGATCATAGTCTAGAGATATTATAATCTATAAAAATATATATTTATGTAAATATAAATTAATATTAATTTATTATTGAATCTTTATACAAGGAAGTATAAGTAATATAATGTATTTAATATTATAAGTATAAATGAAGTATTTTATATGAATTATAATAAAATTTAAAAAGTATATTATAAACTATAGTTTATTAATTATTGATATAATATATTAAACATTAAAATATATTATATTTATTTTAATAAGAATTCAGACTTTAACAGTTGTATATTATTGGTTTTTAAAAAACCTCTAGTTTTAATATAATAAAAACTTATTTATGTTGATTATAAAAATACTAAAATATTTATATAAAATATATAAAGATAATAGTTTATAATATATATTTATAATACATTATTAAAAATAAATAATATAAAAAAATCTAAATATTATAAATAGAATATATTTTATTATCTATAATAATTAAAAATTTTTTTATTATAATTATTTTGAGTAATAGATATTTTTCTATTATTATTATAGTTATAGTATTTTTAAATATTTTAAAAATTTTGTATATATTTAATTAAACTAATTATAATACAAATATATATTATAAAAGCTAATAATATAATCGGACACTGAACCGGTGCGATACCGAACCGGCGGCCGCACCGGCCCACCAAAATTCTTAATATTCTTCTTATATATAAAGTTTAAAAACTATATTAAAAAGATTATATATATTAATTTTTAGTATTTTTAACTAAATATTTTAATTAATTATATTATTTATTTTTATATATACTACAGCAAGCCCGTCGGAATATTTTAAAAAGTCTTATAATTAAAATCTAAATAGTTTTATTTTTATATATTTATATAATATTAAAGTCTTTTTAATCTGTTAAGGTATTATTATTTTATATAAACTATTGTAAGATCTTTTTCTTCTTTTATTTATATATCTTTATTAATTATAGCTATTTAGTTTAAAACTAAAATAAGATTACCGACTGTATTAATTATTCTACTATTTTTATTATTTTTTTAATAATTTTATATATAATTATTAATAAAAGATTTTAATCTGTAAGTTTCTATAGTTCTTTCTTCTGCTTTTTCAGCTTATATAAATTATTAAATATTTTTTTAAAATAGAATAACTGATTTAAATATAAAAAAGCCGGTAGAATTAGTATCTTTAACTATATCTAAAACTCTAAAAAAAATCTTTTAAAAATTAAATAAAATAAAATCTATAGTTTAAATACTGCTGAAAATATTAGTTTTAGTAAAGATCTTAATGTATATATTAATATAATATTATAAAAAATTAATTTTAATAATTAAATTTTTATTATTATAAATAGTTTTATAAATCTACTGATTATATAGCTTTTTTAATAGTTTAAAATATATAATATTAAGTAGTTGAAGCTTATAAAATAAACAAAAAAATATATATAAAAATATAATTTTATAAACTGTATAGAATTAATTAAATTATTATATTATATAACTGCTGTAGCTGTTAAAAATTAGTAATTAATATAAACTAATTATTTATAAAATTATATATTAGTTAAATATATTTTAAAACTATTTAAAATTAAGTTTATTAATAGTCTATTTATTTTTATTAATACTAATATAATAAGACTTTAAGCAGATCTTATATTAAATTAATTAATAATATTATATTATAAAAATAATTTATAATAATAAAATTATTTTAAAAATTAAAATTCTAATAATTAAAATTATTTATTTATAGTTTTCAGACTGTATATACTTCGCCTGTAATTTTTATATTTCAAAGCCGTAGATTATATATATAGTTAAAACTATTTTTATTTAAAATCCAGTTTTATTTATATTTTAAATATTTTTATAAAGAATACCGTATTTCTAAATTATAAAATAAATTAATTTAAACTATTTTTAGATCAGCTGGAGGTCCTCGTATTTAGTATATTAATAATTATAATTTAAAATAAATTTAAACTTTAATTTAGAATAGTATTTAATAAAGCGATTGACCCAGTATTCTAATATAAATTTATATTAATTTAACTTTATTTTTATTTAAAAAAGTAGTTCGGCTGAGAATTAAGTATTACACATTTTAAAAAATAATTTATAGTATATTATATTAAAAAACTACTATTTTAAAATATTCTTTTTAATTAAAAATAGCTCTTTATAATTAGTATTTCTTTAAATACAAGATTTGATACTATTTAGATATTTTTTAAAGATACTAATCTTAATATTAAAAGCTGCAGTATATATAGTTTTTATAGAGAATTTTCCGTATTAAAAAAGTCTCAATAGTAAGGGCTATATATTTATTTTTATTAATTATATTATAGAATATTAAGAATTAGAATAATTTAATAATCTAAATATATTTTCCGGCTTTAAAATAATTAAAATAGTTAAGTATATTAAGAATTTTAGTAAGAGCCGGTGCGGCCGCCGGTTCGGTGTTGTGCCGGTTCGGTGTCTGATTATGTTACTCTTTTTATTATTAATATTAGTATTATTATAATAAGTTTTCGAAGATTCTTTTTATTATAGTTATTTAGAGAATTATAATTATAATAATTTTAGTTATCTTTTCTAATCTTATAAACTTTATTCTTCTAATCATAATATCTTTTATAATTCTCAGTATATTCATTATTATAAACTCTTAAATTTAAATTATTATAATTTAAACTTAAAAATAAATATAAGATTTGAAAAATAAATAGATTTATATATTTAATAAAATTTATACTTATTTTTGAATATCTTTAATTAATCTAGCTTTAATATCAGCGATAGGTTATTATATTTAATTATAAATCTATAAATCTATTTATTATATATTAATAATTTTTATACATAAAGGTTTTTTATTATAATAATAATAAATGCTTGCATTATAATTCTAACTGCTATTATATTTAAAAATTACTTTAAATCTAATATTGAAGCTTTATACATAATATTCATATAATTTATTTTTTAGATCTTATATTTATTAATTTTTAAATTCGATAAATATTTTAATCTTATAATTAATTTTAGCCGAAATACTTTTGTTTTTTAATTTTAATAAATGATATAATATAACAAGATCTATTATAAGCTGATAATAGACTAAAAAATTAATATAATCATATATTAATCTTAGAAACATAATTAAAAAGATTCTTATTAAAAGAGAGTTTAAAAAACCAATTTAATAATTATTTATATTATATTAAATGTTTAGATTTAGAGATTTCAATATATCCTATAATTAATATTAAACATCTTATATTAAAGATAGTGAATATAAGTTAAACCGAAGTCAATTAATTATTATTATATTTTTTGAAAATTTATAAAATTGTAATAGAATTTATTAATTAATAAAAAAATCAGATTATACTATTTATTATTTCTATATGATAATATATATTGTATATATTTAGTAAAAATGTTTTATGAATATACTTATTATAAACGAAATTAATAAAATATTAAAAAATATTCTTAAAATAAAAAACTTATATTATTTAAAAATTTAAAACCTTAAAAATATTTTTTTTAAAAAAGTTAAGAAGCTATTCTTTTAATGAAAATATAAATATATTGCTATTCTAAGAAATAAAACATCTTATTATTTAGCTTTTTATTGTAGCTATGTGGCTACACGTGAAGATGTGGAGGTGTTAAGATCTTGATATTTCTTATTAAGTTGTTCTTAAGTTGACATTACTTACTATACGTATATGTATGTGGGTGCGTATAGAGAAAGAAAGAAGCCAAATAATAGATAGATAAAATATAAGTTGCTAATAAGTAGTCTTTTCAGAGTAATACTGATTTTAGTAATTATAAAAGATGGCTATTATAAAAGATAGAAAAGAGGTACTTAATATTTATCTAAATAATATTTTTTATTTTTATTATTACTGTTATTTCTATTAATACTAGTAATATATTTATTAGTAATTTTATTAAGATCGTTATTTCTATTTATAATATTTCTAAGTATAAGTTTAAATCTGTCGAAGAACTGTATTATTTTATAATATATATTAGTAACCGCCTGTAATATAGTATTTTTATATTATAAAAAGTCGGCGGCTGCTTTTAAAATTATTTATAAAATATAGCTTTTTCTATAGTATATATTTTTTTTATATTTTATTTTTTTAGTATCTTTAGCTTCAACGAAGTAAATAATTTCTATATCGCTAGTATTAGAATTAATATTAATATTAATTCTATTATAAATTCTATTTTTTTATAAATCTTATATTAGTATTTTAAACTGTTATTTAATAAAATTATATTCGAATTAGAATATATTAATATAATTCTAATCCGCAACAGCTAGATCGAAATAATTAATTTTTTTAAATAATTTATTTTTTTTATTATTTTTTAAGGTTTTTATTAGTTTATATTTATTAATAGTATTATAATATTTCTTTGCAGCTGAAAAAAGCAGTATAAGTCTGAAATATATTTATAATAAAAAAAACAGCTGATACAACTGGCTGAAATATATTTACTATTATTATTAGAATAGTAGATAGTTATACTGTTTATATAAATATTAATTATAATAAGTTTTATAAAAAAATAAATAGATAAAAATACGGATGTAGATACTGAAAGTTAAATAAAAATAAAAATATATAAAAGTATAAAAATAAAAGTAGTAGAAGATGTAGAGATAAGAGCAGCAGTAAGTATAAAAATAGAAACTGTAATAAATCCTAATATAAAAATAAAAATAATAAATATAAAAATAATTATAAATATAATAAATACAGAAATAGAAGCAGTAGATATAGATATACTACACACCAATATTAGTACTGCCGTCTGGCACCGCCCTTGGCAGCACCTCTTTATATCTGTTTTTTCGAACTAGTTTATAATAATTAAGCTTTATATATATTTATAACTTATATATTTATATAATAGATTATAAAGATCTGAGAGTAGTAGTCTGTTTTAAATAATCCAGTAATTCTTTTTTTTTAAAAAATAAATCTTAGAATACTAACATTAGATTATTAATTATTAAATATATTATTAAATATATTACTACTAGACTTTTAATAATAAAATAATTTAAATTAGTATTAGAAATTTAATATATATAAAAAATTATTTTATAAACAAATCGAATCTTTTATATTATTTTAAAAATAATAGTTGATTAAGTATACAAACAGATAATTATATTAATAAACAGATATATAAATAAATAAATTTATAAATAGATAGATATTTATATTTATAATATCTGTACGTACAGTCAGCCGTTATATTAAATTAAATTATTAAATAATTTTATTTTATATTACAGTTTTATTACTGTTTATTTAAGAATTAGATAAGAATATAATTTAAAGAGCTATATATATATTAAAAATAAATTTTATATTAATTTTTTAAATAAATTTATTTTATTCGCCGGACTGGCTACTATATAAATTATTTTTATATATAATAATAAAGAAATTTTATAAATT
>NW_017963034.1:0-7998 GCF_001890905.1 Aspergillus aculeatus ATCC 16872
TTTATATTATAATAATATTAAAATAAAAATATTTAATTTATTAAAAATTATAAATTTATATATAATAAATAGATATCAGCTAATCAGCTAAATACAGATAAATTATTAAAAAATTTTAAAATAATATAAATAATATATTTATTCTATTTCTAAATATTTTTAATTTAAATATCTTTATTTTATTATATTTATTTAATTTCTTTCTAAAGTATTCTTCTTAACTTTAAATATTTTTTTTATTTATTTTTTAATTATTTATTCTTTTAAATAATTTTTTTACTTAATTTTATTTTCTTTATATATTTATTTTTATTAAATATATCTCTGAGCATTTTTCTTATTAATTTTTAAATATTATTTTTAAATATTCTTTTATTATTTAATATATTATTTAATATATTAAATACTCCGAACAACTGCTTTTGCTTTTTTTTAATTAAATATTTAAAAATTAGAAATTATTATCAGAATCTATTAAATATTAAATAAATAAAATATTTATTATTAATCTAAAATTATAATAAATCTATATTTTATCAGAAACTACTTCTAAACGCTACTATTCTAATATTAATTAAAAAAAATAAATAAATAGCTAAAAATAATTCAGTTTTAAAATCTAAAAATTAAAAATAAATAGTTTTTTTATAATATTTATTTATATAATATTTAGATTTATACAGCTGTTAAATATATAAATATTTTTAAATATATAATTAATTATTTTAATAATTTTAATATAAATAGCTGCATACGTACGGACTGTATTTTATTTAAATCTATTTTTATTTTTATATATATAATTAGTATTTTTTTATTTAATATAAGAATTTTTATATTTTTTATAAAAAACAGATATTTTATATAAATAAATTATAATTATTTAATTATTAATATTATTATATAAAATATAATAATAATATTTTTTTCAGCCAAGCTTTATTAGATATTTTATAAATAATTATTATTTAATTATTTAAATTATTATTATTTTATATATTATATTTATAATATTCTCGGAATGCCTGTATATATACTACTATCTGATATTTAATTAAATATAATTTATATTTTATAAATTATTCTAATTATAATTTATAAATTAGAATAAATCTATATAAATAATTTTAGAAATCTGGAAGTAAATTAGTTTTATAATATAATAATATTAGACTTATCGGAATTAGATAATATAAATAGCTTTAATATCTATTTTAAATATTTAAATAGAAAAGAATATATTCAGATACCCGCTTATATATAAAATTTCCTTCCAGCTGTTTATATAAATATTTAAGTAAATGTCCCCCCCAGCTGTTCATACAAACATTCCAAAACATTCCTTCTATTAATTATCCAGATCTTTTATTTATTCTTTCAGATATTATTGTAGTAAATATCAATCGAATCATTCTTTTAAATATTTTATCAGATATTTTTATTTTTATATTTATATCTAATTTAGATAATAATATACCGCTGGTACTATAGTATAGAAAATAATAAGAATAATAAATATTTAATTTATTATATTTATTAAAAATAATCTAAAAATAAAAAATACCGAAATAATAATCTTTTTTAAAAATATTTTTATTTTTTTAATTTTATTTTTTCTAATTTTATTTTTTTATCTTTATCTCGTTCCCCCCCGTACGGATCCACGTGTTAAGAAATAGAATAAATATATATAAAACTGAATAAGATTAATTAAATAAAAACTACTATATAAAAAATTCTTAATTACTATTATTTTTAATTTATTTATATAGATATTTATTTTAATATTTCTGTTTTTACTGTCTAAACTATTATATATATTATATCAAGAACAATATATTCTTAAAAAAAGAGATACTGTTACATACCAATATCAGTACTGCCGCCTGGCACCACCGGCACCTCTTTATATCCGTTCCTCCGAACTAGTTTACAACAATCAAGCTTCATACATATTCGTAATTCATACATTTGTATGGTAGATTATAAAGATCTGACACTAATAAATTATAATACTATAATAAAATCAGAAAAATATAAAAGAATTAAAATATAATATCTAATAAAGTATTTAGATTATAAGAATATATATAATTAATAATATAATATTAATCAGTTTAATAATATAAAAACAGTTATTAAAGATTTGAAGTATATATATTTAATATATTAATTTAATTTTATTTTTACTATTTGTTTTTTAATCTATTTATTTTCTAATTTATTTATTTTTTAATTCTATTGATTTTTTATTTACTATTACTTTACTATTCTCTATTTAAATAAACTTAAATTTATTTTTATTAAATTCTATTTTGATTTAATCTAAATCTCATTTTATTCTTATAGTTCCAGTTATATTAAAATCCAATTAGCTATACTGTTTGTATAGAAGAGATAGTTATATTAAAAATAATTCGAATATTAGAAATATTTTAATAACAATATTTTTTTTATTTTCTATAATTTAGATTATTTCTAATATTATTTTATTGATGCTTCCTCCACTGCAGTCCTTTGACGCGCTCGCCTAATTCGCACACTTTTTTTACTATAGTTTTTTAATATATTTGTTTAATTCGCATGCTTTTTTCGGCTACAGGTTTTTAATATATTTATTTAATTTATATACTCTTTCTACTTTACTTTTTTAATATTCTTATTTAACTTATATACTTCTTCTACTATAGTTTTATAATATATTTATTTAATTCGCAGACTTTCTCTGCTATAGCTTTTATTAATATAAATAAAACTATATAATATTTAATTATTATAATAAAAAATTAAAATAAATACTATTATAAAATCTCCAACTGCTAAATCTTTAAAAAATTATTAAATTTTATAAATTAAAATTAACTATAAATATATAAATTAAAATAATATATTCAGTCTACACTAAATCTATTAGATTTAATTATATTATAATTAATCTATTTATATAAATTTTTTAATTAATAAAATTATTAATTTAATCTACCTCTACCACCGGCTCGTTTATATTAAACAAAACATACTTTTTAAAAAATATTTTTTAAAAAAATTAGATTAATTTAATTTTATTATTAAATAATACTAATAAAATAACCTTATTTATGAAAAAATATTATTTTAGTACTGCAGCATCCGGAGCTGCTTTTTAAAATAATATTTAAAATAATTATTTTATATTAAATCTTAATTTATATAAATATATTCGATAATAAATTTATTAATAAAATAATTAAATAAATTATAAAATAAAAAATAATTAAATTAAATAAAGACCCTACAGTCTGCTAGTATAAATTTAAATTAAAATAAAAATAATATTTTAATTTTTCTAAATAATCTGAATTAAAGTTTTTAATAAAAAGATCTGGTTTTAAAAATAATAATAAGATTTTTTAAAGAAGCTTTTTCTAATAACATCTATTTAAAATTAAAAACAAAAAAACTTTTAGATAATATAATAAATTATATTAGCTGTAGAAGACAGTTTTATTCTAAATTTATATTAATAAAATTAATTTTAATAATTATTTTATTTTAATTAAATAAATAAATAATTATTAATATTTCTACAGAACTGCTTTTAAAAACTATATATTATACTATAATAAATTATTTATTTTATAAAAGCTTTAAAAATAAGATTCTTATTTTTCAAAGACAGATACTTTTAAAAAATAATAATAATTCTTTTTATAAATTTTAATAAAAGTATTTATAGAATTTAAATAAATCTGGTAGATAATTAGTTTATTTTTAATAATTTCAATAATAATATTAAAGCTGAAGGCCGATAATAATTTATTAATTAATTTTAAAATATTCTAATATATAAACAGATATATTATAGTTTTTAAAGATTTTAGTTAGATTTAAAGAATATTTTAATAATATTTTATTAGTTTATTAATATTCTATTATATATATTATTATTTAATTATTTAATTTAATAAATAATTTTATTAATATTTTGTTTATAGCTGGCAGAGCTAATTAGTAGTAATTAAATATTAATATTAATTATTTTTATTTACTAATTAATAAAAACATTTGACTAATTAAAAAATTGCAAAATATATTTATAAATTATAAATAATTATTTTAGTCTAAACTACTGGATCAGCTGACAGAATATAGTAAATAAAAATAATAAATGAAGAAATATATATATATATATATATAAATTTAATTAGTTAAAGTAATTAACTAGCTAAAGATAATTAATTAACTAGATAAATAAACTATATACAAAGATTAATTATATAAAATTAATTATATAAGAAAATCATAAGAAAATCATAAGAAAATAGAAGTTTCTGTATATTAATATACTAACTAATAATTAATTAGTAACAACTATCTGTATAGTTTATTTATGTTTTTAATTATTTAGATATAATTCTATATAGGATTATATCTGAGTATAATACATATAATCAAACAATAAATTAATTAATATTATTATTTTATTTACAACTGTATTAATAGTAATTTTATTATTTAATATTAATATTATTTTATTTATTATTATTATATTATTTTATTTCTTATTATTATATTTTTATTTATTATTATTATATTTTTTATTAGATATTACTACAGCTATCACCAGCGAATTAAAAAAATTAAAAATATAATAAAAATCTTTAAATTCTAGCTGGTATTATTAAATAAATCATATTTTTAAATATTAATATAGAATCAAGTAAGAACTTTTTCAAAATGAAACTATACTATTTAAATACACTTATAAACTATAAATTAAAAATAATTAGATTTATAATAATTTATATAATATCATATCTTTTTAATCTCCAGATTATAAATCTAATTAAAAATAAATAAATATTTTTATAATTCTTATAGTAATATCTTTAACTTTAAATAACTCTTTTAATTTATAATTTTATTCTATTATTTTTTATTTTTACTAAAATACTATTTTAATTTATTAATATTCCGATTAAACTGTATATTAACTATACTAGTATAAACAGACTCTTCATAAAATTAATTAAATTACTAATAATAAATTTTTATTATATTCTAATTATAATAAAAGTTTTATATAAACTAATAGGAAAGTTTTTCTTTATGTTATTTTAGAAACTTTTATTAATAAAACTTTTTATTTTATTTATATTAACATAATCTATATTAATAAAAATTATATATAGTTTTATTAGAACTATACTAAAGATAAAGCAGTCCGACTAGATATAATTAAAAAAATAATAATTAATTATAAAATAAAATTTTATTAATTAAAATTCAAACTTTAATTTTACTATAAAAATCTAATGAGCAGTAAAATATTCGTAGAAATAAAAAATTCTTAAAATAATATTATATATTTAATAAATTTTATTAGTTGAAGAATACAACTGTTAAAATTATATAAATTTTAAATTTTAATTAAATAATAATTAATTATAACTAATTAGTTTTAATTTTATTTATATTATTTATTAATATCTTTAAATTAGATTATAATATTTTCGACTCGTCCGGCAGCTCCAATACAAATAAAAAAATATACTAATAAAAATAAAAATAAAAAGAAAGAAAATACCAACAAAAATAAAACTAATAATAAAAAAAATAAAAATAAAAATAATAAAAATAAAAATAATAAAAATAAAAAAATAAAAATTTAAGTAAAAAAATAATATTAACTTTCTAATATCTATTAATAACTAGGAGTACTATCTCAGAATATTTTCTATTTTTTATATTATATATAATTATAGTTTTTCTGTTTTTATTTTATTTCTAATATTGCTTTAATATGTTTATATATATATTTATAAATTAGATAATATATATCTTTCTAAGCCGGTATTTATTATTTATAATAAGTAGTAATACTACTATATAAATAGCTTCTTCCACCCGACGGAGGATCTGTAATATAACTATATATTATTATTATCAGTTTAAGAAATTAATGAAGAGAATGATCAAAAACTGCGTATTCATGCATTCAGCCCGTGACATCCCGGTTCTTTTCTTTAATAAGATTATATTTAATCTCTTAATCAGTTGATAGAATATTATATATATAAAAAATTTATAATTAATTCTAATTTTCTTTCATCAATTCTACTGCTAAATATTATATTTGTTAATAACATTTATATTAGTATAATTATTAATAGTTATATTATTTAATAGCTTTGAACTAATTTCAGTAGAAAGTAATAAACATAATAAAATATAAAATATTTGTTTAAAATTTAGAATTATTTTATTTAAATAATAAAAGCTTTAGATAGTATTTTAAAAAATAATATATAAATATTATAAAAAATATTTAACTAGTCTAATTTTAAAAATAAAATTTTAATTATAAAAAATATATGATTTTATATATAGAATAAATTAAAATTTATTATATTTAGAATTTTATATCAAAAATAAATATTATATTATTTTTTGATTTATAATAACAGATATTAATATAAATAGTCTTATATAAATATCTAAATTTTAGTTTATTATTAAAAATTAGTTAACTAAATTAAAAAATAATATTTTTCAATTTATTATTAAATTATAATTATTATTTTAACTTTTTAAATAATTAAAATTTTGAAATTTTATTTTTATTATTTAGTAAATATTAAGACTGTTTAAAAATTTTTTATAAAAATAGTATATTATTAATTATAAAATATAGTTTTTTAATAACTACTAATAGATTGTAAATAAGTTTTTTTAAAAATAAAATCTTATTAATATTTAATTATTAGATATTACTTTTTTAATAGGCTTATATAATAGTAATTAATTATTTTATTAATTATAATTAGAACCACTGTAAGATATTTTTAGATTTAAATTATTATATAAATTATACTTTAAGAATTATTTTGTTTTAATTATTACAGTAATATTATTTAATAAACTAAATTCTTATCATTATTATTAAGAATATATTATATAACAATATATTATTAATTAATATTTAAAAATTATTCAAATATCAGATTTTAATAATAATATAATAATTATTTAGATTTTTATATAATTTATATGTTATGGGACCAAGGCCCTGATATAAAGCTCAGCTTTAGGCACCTGTTGGTGTCTGAAGTCTTGTATATTATATATTAAACTAGTACTAGCTTAATATATATATAAAAGAATTTCGTACAAACAGATAAAATAATTTTTTAGCTATTTTTTTATTTTAAAATATATTTTGATTAGTATAATCCATCCGTTCTGTAATATTAAAAATAGCTTTTTAAAAAGTTCTAGATAAAATCCGATTAGATAAATAAATAAAATAAAATTAAATTAAAAAATTGGTAAAATAATAAAATAAATTAATTAAAAAAAACTAACAGCCGACCGTAGCGTCCGCAGCTATATATAATAATATATAAATTTTTATATAGAAATAATAAAATAAAGACTAGCTTTTAAAAAATAAATAAATAAATTATAAAGTTATAATACAATTTCTATTATTAATAATAAATTAGAAGAAAATTTTTTTATAATAATTATATAAACCGAATTCCAAACCCCGCCTTCGATATTCTAATATAAAGTTATTTAATAAAAAAAATAAATACAACTATAGACTATTTAAATTAAATATATATATAAAACTTCTAATTAATAGAAATTATTATTTTATTAAATTAAAATGAGTTTTTTATATTTATAATTAACTATACAGACAGACAGTATAATAGATACTTTCTTAAATTAAATCTTAAAATATTAAAATAATATAATTTAAAAATATACTTATAATAATAAATAGAATATTTAAAAATTCTAATATACAATAAAATATCTTAAATCAGATAAATATAATAAAATAAAAAAATAGAATTATAAGAATTTTTAAATAACTTTAATAAATTTTTATTATAAATAAAAAATATAATTAATTAAAAGAATAGAAGAAAATCATAAATACTAAATAAATTAAAAATTTATTAAAAAATTAATTAGAATTTTTAAAAATTTTTATATAAAGATTATTAT
>NW_017963035.1:0-7984 GCF_001890905.1 Aspergillus aculeatus ATCC 16872
TATATTAATAATATTAAAAATATTTAAAAATATAAAATAATTATAAAAATATAAAATTATAATTAAAAAGTTTTTTATAAATATATAATTAGTCTGTTCTTACAGCTAAAAATAATATTATTTTATATTATAAAAAAATATAAAATTATTTTTAATTAAACTATTCTATTTAAATAAAAAATAAAAATTATAAATTAAATTAAAAAATAAAATATTAAAAATAAAAGATCTTATTATTAAATAGCTGGTTTAAATAGTCTTACTATTAATAAAATTAAAAATATATTTAAAAAAATTTATAAAACTAATTAAATTAATAAAAATTAATTTAAAAATTAATTATTAATAAAAAATAATCTTACTGCCGAATACTATCTTACTGCAGTAAATATAAAATAATTAAATATTTAAAAATAAAATATTTTATATATTAAAATATTAAATAAATATATTATTTTATTAATATATAGTATATATAAGCTTTATCTTTTTAAGAAGACTGTTTTAATAAATGCAGATAGCAGGTGGCTTATTATAGCAGATGGCTTACTAATTATATTAACTAATATAATTAGTAAGCTATTTATTATAGTAAGCCATCTGCTATTTATATATATTAGTTTTATATTTTCTAATATAAAGCAATTCAACTACTAATAATTCTATTAAATCTATCTTAATTATTAAATTCTTTAATAGAATAAGAAAGCCGAATCTATCTTATTATTAAAACTATTTAAAAAAGCAAAATTCTTTTTATAGCAGAAGCAGTATATATATTTAATATTCTGTATTTAATTTTATAAAAATATCTGTAAGAAGTTAAAATAAAGTCAACTAAATATACCAATTTTATAAAATTAACTTATATTAACTATATAGCCAGTTGGTAGCCTCAGGCTCGCCAGTTCGCCACCTCAGGCTCTTCAGTTCGCTGCCTTAGATTAGCCAATTCGCGGAATGGATTTCCGAGTTCCGATGACCTTTCAGTAGGAAAAAGTCTGGAATAATCTTCTTCTATTTATTCTATTATTTCTGTTTAATAGAAATTTATTTATTTATTTATTTTTATATATTTTTTATATAATTGCAGAAAGCCTTGGAAAATTAATATAACTATTCAGCTATAAATAAAAGATTAATTTCTATTATTTTTTTAGTTAAATAAGCAGTTTCAGTTTAGTTTCAGTTTAAATTTATTTAATTAATTTAATTAATTACTTATTTAAGAAATTAATTTTATTTATTTTTTACTTTACTTTTACTTTTATTTTATCTCTTACTTAAATTTTATATGGAATCCTATATAAAATTTAAATAAAAAATAAGATTTTATTAAAATAAAAGTAAAGATATTTAGATTTCTTCTTAGTTA
Organism: Aspergillus aculeatus ATCC 16872; assembly: GCF_001890905.1. Classification (NCBI taxonomy): domain Eukaryota; kingdom Fungi; phylum Ascomycota; class Eurotiomycetes; order Eurotiales; family Aspergillaceae; genus Aspergillus; species Aspergillus aculeatus. The sequence goes on from NW_017963035.1 coordinate 1,376, forward strand.
TAATCCCGGTTATGTTCTTATTTTAATTATTTATTAATATCTTAGCTTTATTTATTTATTTATTTATTTATTTATTTATTTATTTATTTATCTATTTATTATTTTAATTTATTTATTCAAATTTTGACTATAAATTAATAAACTAAAAAAAATATTATTTTAAATAACTAATCTAATTAATATCTTTAGATTAATTAGATCCGATTGTTTATTATTAATAAAAATATATAAAAGCTGATAAACCCAGATCTACTAATTAAGCCTACTTATTTTAAAAAGCCTATTTTATTTTTAATTTATTAAATTAATTAATATATTACTTTTATTTCGGACTCTAATAAATCTAACCGTCTGTTATATTAAAAAATTAAGTAGAATTATTACTATCGGTTTAAAAAATAAAAAATAACTATTTTAAAATTAGTCTTATTAAATTAATTAATTAATTTTATATTAAATAGATAAAATTAATATACTATATTTAATAAAAAAGACTCTATCCGATTTTAAAAGTTTTAAAGACTAAAATTACTTCTACTAATTAGTTTTAAATAAAGAAAATTATTAATAAATATACTAAGCTTCGGTTAGAAATAAAAGATTCTATTAAAAATAATATAAATTAATAAAAATTAGTTTATTTAAAAATAATAGAATTAAAGCTAAGTAAGGTGTCTAATCTAATTCAGATAATATATAACTTTTTTAAATTAATTTAGAAAATAATAAAAAAATTTTATAGTAATATAACAGATTAGATTAATTAATTATAAAATAAAAAAAAGAACTTTCTGAATTTCTTAACATCATCCACTGAATACGTGATTAGATTTATTTAAATTTTCAGATTTATAATTTATTAAATTAACAGATCGAATCAGCTAGACTATCTTTTAGAATTAATCTAATAAATTAAAATAAACTTTTTAAAAAAATAAATTAATAAATAAGAGTTGCAGAAATAAAGATCGACCTTATTTATATAATTTAAAAAAAAATAATAAATTTTATAATTTTAATAACTGTTTTTATATTAATAAAAATCTCCGAGATTCTTATTAAAAGTCTAAAGAAAAAATTCTAAACCGTTTTAAAAAAGCTTTTAAAAATAATTTAAAATTAAAGTATTTATTTAATTAATACAGCCAAGCTTATTAAATATTTTTTTTATTTAATAATAAATTAATAAATAATTAAAAATTATTTTAATAATTAATAAACAGACTTTTTATTTAAAAAATTTATTAATATATTATTTATTTTAGTAAGCTTTTAATACTGCTTCTAATAGCTATATTTATAATTTATTCAATTTTTTTATTAAATTTACTTTTATTAAAAAAGAAAATAAAATAATAAAGATTAATAATATTTAATTAATAATATAGAAATATAAAACAGTTATTTTTCATTCTACTTATTTAAAAAGAAAAGATTTATATTTTAAATTTAAAGAAATAGTTTATATATTAAAATTTTATATAAATATTTTTTCAGCCTCAATTATAGTTAGAAAGAAATTATTTTTAAATAAAAAGATAAATATCTAAAAAAGCTAATAGTATATTAGTTTATTAAATTAAAATATTAATAAATTATTTTATATTTAATAAGAATAATCGCCTAATTTAATAATAGTTATTATTATTAATAAAAGGCTAATTAAACTGTCTGAATACTTATATATAATTTCTAAAATAATTAAAAAAGTATAATAGATTAGAATATTTAAATTAGAAAATTTTAAATTATTTTAATAAATTAATTTAAAAAATTAATATTATTAATTTTTTTTAGAGCTAGTTATAAACGGAAAGTACCCTACTTATAAAATCAGCTAATTAGAAAGATAAATTTTAAAACAGAAATTTAATAAAAAAATTTAAATATTTTAATTAATTTATTAGAATTTGATTTATTTAATAAATAAAATTAATAAAAAGAGATATATCAGCTATTTCTATTATCTTTATTTAAAATTTTATTTAAAATAAGTTCTAACTTCCAAATCAGATATATTAAAATTAATAATTAATATGATTTAATTAATTATTAATTAATATAGAATAATATTTAAAAATTTTTATTCTGATTAGAACTGGAATCTTAATATTTTTTTTAATTTAAACTAATATTAAAAAATTTAATTATTAATTATTTATTAGTTTATTAATTAAAATAAAATCTATATATAAAAAGATTCAGAGCTCTAATTACTTTTAAAATAAAAAATTTATTAATTAATTTAAAACTATTTTTATTTATTTAATCTGAAATAATAAATTCGGGTATTTTTATTCTAAATAGAATACTAAATAAATAATTTAATTAAAAAATATTATATAAAACCGTCTGAAAAAGCCTTCTACAGAGATTTTTATAATTATTTAAAAAATCTAATTTTTTATTTAAAAAAATATAAATCACATGTTTATATATATATTAATAATTTATTTAAAAAAAATAAATTAAAATCTAAAATTTTAATTAACTATTTAATAAACTACTAAGCCTTTAATATTTAAAGAATCTGAATATCTAATTTTAAAAAAATAATTTCTATTTAAAATATTATTTTTAATAAAAATTTTAACTATAAATAATATACCGAATTAGAAAATCTATTAATATATTAATAGATAACTGAATTAGTTAATTCTATTTAGTTAAAATAATTAAATATTCTGATTTCTAAGAAATCTGTACTAGAATCTGATTTAAATAAAAAACTTCTAGATTTAGAAATATTAAAATAAACATCCGAATTAAAACTATATTAATTAGATAATTAATTAGAACTATTATTTAATTAATTAATTTTAAATAATATTATTTTTAATAATATATTATTAATTCTATTAGATTTACTGTCTTCTTTACCGCCTTAAACTATAATTCTTATTAATAATTTAATAAAAAATATTAATAGACTGATTAATAAAATAGAGTATCTGAATATTAAACTAATTAAAGATTTAAAATAAAATTAATTATTATTATTTAATTAAGATTCTAAAAAAATTAGACTTACTCTTCAAACAATTTTAATAATAATTAATTATATTAATAAAAATAAAATATTTTATATTAATTAAAAACAGTTTTTATCTTTATTTACTAATTAGAGAGAAATAAGAAATTATATATATAATAGCTAGTTTATTCAGATATTTAAAATTAAAATTAATTAATTAAAGATTTTAAAAATATAAACTATTTATTTAATTAATAAAATTAATAGAGCCGAAGTATTATTATTAAAATAAATCTAATTATATAAATTTAATAAAACTAATTATTTAATCAGATTTAAAATTTAAATATATATTTAAGACGATCTGTAGATATCTGATTAAATAAAAATATATATTAATATATTTACTGTTAGATTTATAAAAATTCTTTTAATTTTAATTATTATATTTAATTTTAAAACTAATTAATTAAATGCTGTTACCGCTTTTTTTAATAGTTTTATTAAAAAAAGATTTATATAAATCTAATTTTTAGATTAGAAAATAAACAAATAGTCTTTTTATTGCAGAAAGTTTTATATAGATTAAAATACTTACTATTTTTTAATAAAATATTTTAAAATAAAGATTAATAGTTTTAAGACTTAAATCTATTTAGAAAGATTAATATATATTTATTAATAAATTTATTATTTTAATAATTTTTATAAATAATATAATTTATAGATTTTATAAATTAAATCAGAAGAAATTTAATAAATTTAAATAAGAATTAATAATATTATTTAAAATAAAGGATTTTAGTAAAATCTATTTATTTCTGAATATTTAAATCTTATATAATTATTAAAACCGGAAATTATAGATTAAACAATTAATTTATATTAATAAAATTATTAATAAATTTAATTTAGAACTTTGAAAAAAGCTTTAAATTTCTATTTTTATATAAAAAATTAATTTAGAACCTACTTTATTAAGCTACAGCTAATTAAATTTATAAATTTTAATAAAAAATAGAATTAGTTTTATATTCTGCAGTCTGGACTAGATCTGATATAGCTAAATCTTATTAATTAATTTTAAAATATTTAATTAATTTAAATTCTAAATATTTTAGAACTGTAGATTATCTTATTTTTTATTTAAAAAAAATAAAAAATCTGATTATTAAATTTAATTTTAATTTTATATTTTTTTATATAGCTAGTAATGCTAGTTTTACTGATTATTCAGATTATATTAATTTAATAGAATATATTATTTATTTATTTAATAAATTTATTAATTAATTAAATAAAAAATAATATTATATAATTTTTTAACTATTAAAGCTGAATTATTAGTTCTAACTGCTGTAATTAAACAGTTCTTCTAATAAAAATAATTTTTTAAATAAATAAGATTTAATTCTAGCTATTATTTTTTTATATTGTATAATAATTACTAAACAGTAGAAATTTTAATTAATTCTATCTTTTTTTTTGGATTAGTTTAAAATATATTAATATAGCTAATTACTGGCTTAGATAGAAAGTTTTTAATAAATCTATTAATATTTAATAGATTTTAATTAATAAAATAAAAGTAGATAATCTGACTAAGCAGCTTTAAAATTAGAAATATATTAAATTTATTAAACAGTTTAATATAATTATTTATTAATTTATTAATATTAACCAGATTATTATTATTTTTTATTTTTTTTATTTCAGTATTTTATTTATTTTAATTTTATTAATTTTTTAAATCTTATTTAAACTGCGGGGTGTATTAATTATATAGCCAGTTAGTACTTTTAGACTTATTAATTTATTATTTTAGATTTTTTAATTTACTATTTTAAATTAGCCAGTTCGCAGAGTGGATTTTTAAGTTCCGGTAATTTTTTAATAAAAAAATAGTTTAGAACAATCTTCTTTTATTTATTCTATTATTTCTATTTAATAGAAATTTATTTATTTATTTACTTTTATATATTTTTATATAATTGCGGAAAGCCTCGGAAAATCAATATAGCTATTCAGCTATAAATAAAAGATTAATTTCTATTATTTTTTTAGTTAGTTAAACAAGCAGTTTCAGTTTAGTTTTAGTTTAAATTTATTTAATCAGTTTAATCAGTTACTTATTTAAAAATTGATTTTATCTATCTTTTACTTTACTTTTACTTTCACTTTACCCCTTACTTAAATTTTATATGGAATCCTATATAAAGTTTGAGTGAAAAGTAAGGTTTTATTAAAGTGAAAGTGAAGGTATTCAGAATTCTTCTTAACTTAAAAAAAAAGCTTTAAAAAATTAGATTTTTTGATTTATAAAATATAGACTTTATTATTATAAATAACCCCTATAACTATAGCGGGTTATTAACAACCTACCTACATATCCTCTGCGTAACAGTTATAATATTAACAATTCAGATCTTTTTTAATATTAAACTTTTAGAATCTTACTAGATTTTTAAAATAATAAGAATTAGTTTTAAAATTAATAAATTACTACTATTCTATATCTAGTTAATTTTTTTATTTTTATAATTCTAATTTTTTTTAATTATCTATAGAATACAGTATATGACTATAATTTTTATATTTAAATAATAATTTAAAATCGGATATATCTTCTACTGCTGACAGTTTTCTATTTTTATTATTAGATTTTTTAATAAAGAATCTTACTGCAGTTAAAAATATTATTAATTAATTATAAAATCATCAGCAGTTATAAAAATAAACTACTGAATTATAATAAAAATATAATATAATAATATTAAATTAATAATTAAATTAAAATATAAAACTTTTTATAATATTATTATAAATAAAGATTCTCTATTTACCAGTTAATTTTAGTCAGATTTATATTATTAAACTAAAATTAAAAAAATTATTAACAGTATTTTATTTACAAATTAATAATTAAATAAAAAGAACTAATTAAGTTTTTAAATACTATTTATATTATTTTATAATTAAAAATCAAAATTATTAAATAAATCTATTAAGTAAAACAGAGTTTATATATAACAGTTATTTAAATATTTTTATAAAAATAATTTCTTTTAAAATATTAATAAATTATTTTTTTAAATTTAGACTTTAAATTGAAAATAATTTTATGAAAGTAGAGGTATTATTAATATTAAAAAAATTAAAAAAAATTAAATAATTTATAAAAAAATTAAAAAGAATTACTAAAAAATAAATAAAATTTAATTAATTTATTATAATAACCGCTGTAGTACTCTATTTTTTTAAATAAAATAATAAAATAATAAAATAATTTATATTTTCAAATAAAAAAAATTAATTAAATTATTTATTATAAATATTAAAGTTAAGAAAAATCCTTTGAAAAATTGATTTTAAAATTTATAAAATCTTTTAAAAGTTTAGAAGCTATAAAAAATAAATATTTTATTTATATCTTTCTAATAAATATATTCGGCTGTATAATATTTTTTTATATTATTTTATTAAATTTTTAAAAAGTTAAAAAAATATTTCCGAAATTTTACTAATATTAAATTTAAATAATAATAGGAAATAAAAGATAGACCAGATGCTGAATAATCTATACTATTAAAAAAATTAGTTTTTATTTTTTTAAAAAAAATAAAAAATAATTTTTT
>NW_017963036.1:0-7728 GCF_001890905.1 Aspergillus aculeatus ATCC 16872
ATCTGTTTTATTTAATCAACCTGCGCTATATATTCTATCTAAAAATATACTATATTTTATAAAAGATTTTTATAAAATCTAATATAAAAAAATAATATCTGTTATTAAGTATACTAATAATATTATACTACTTTGTATACTGTTCAGAACGGTAATTATAATAATATAGAAATTATAAAAACTAGATCTTTATTTCTATCTGAATATATATAATATTCAAAGATTTAAATAAATCTAGTTTTTTTATTACTAATAATAATCTATTTTTAAAATTATTTTTAAAATTATCTATATTTTTATTATTATTAATATAAAATATAGTAATCATTTCATTCTCCTCTTACTTTTTAAATATAAAAATAATCGAATCTGAATTAAAATTATTAAAAATATTCTAATATTTTTTACTAATAGTAAAGCAATCGGTATATATCTAAAATATAACTATTTTAATTATATTAAAATAAAACAGCTCCGGTAATAATAATAAATATTTTAAGAATTATTAAATAAATATTTAATACTAATACTATTAGTTACAACTGAAAAAAATTTTAATTATTTAATAAAAATAGAAAACTAATTACAGCAGAACTTTTAGTAAATAAAAATATTAGTATATTTTATAATATTTAAAACAGTATTAATTTAATTAAAATATTTTTTAAATTATATATTTTAATATTTAAATATATTTTAAATTCTTCAAATATTTCTACTGCAGATAAAAGTTTCCGATATTTAAAAATATTATAAAAAACTTTATCCAGATCAGATAATAATATAAAACTAGATAACAGTATATTTATCGCCGGATTCTGACTGTAATAAAAATAAAAGATCTTTTTAAAAATAATTTAATACTTATTATATTGATTAATATTATTATTAAATTATATATTCTTTTTAAACTTCTTAAGTTTTAATATTAGATATAGAATAATTATAATTATATAAATATAATCTTTTATTTAATAAATATAATAATAGTATTTTTAAAGCTTTCGATATATATTTTATAAACTTTTAAAAATCTTCTTTTTTTAAAGCGCCCGTTTTCTTATTAATCGATTAATCGAATAATTTAAATAATTAAAAAGATTATTATAAATATTATAAATCTTATAAACAGTAGGCCTACTGTTTTCAGATAGATAGAATATAAAAAGAAAAAAAAATATAAAAGCTTGAAAAGATATTCTATCTATTTTTATTTAATTATAATAAAATAAAAATAATTAATATTATCATACTTACAGTACTAAATAAAACTTTTAATTATTTAATAAAAATTAAGCGTCCGGTAAATTATAAAATAGATTAAATTCCAGCAGATTTTATAATTCAGAAAAAAATAATAAACTAATTCAGATTTAAATTATTAGATAAGCTGGAATTTTTTATAGTATTAAAAATTTATATTTATAAATTATACAATCTTCTAAATCTATAATTAAAAATTAGTATAATAAGCTATTACTGAAAAAAGACCTCTAAAAGTTATTTATAAAAAACTAATATAAACAGTCTCTAATATAAATAATAAAAATTATCTGTATTAGTCTTTTATAGATGACTTTTAAAATATATCTTTTTTAAAAAATTTTTAAAATATTAAAAAAAAGCTTTAAAACTTTTATTATAATTCTTCTATATATATTTAATAGTACTGTTTAAAATTTTAATCTAAAGTTTTCACAGAAAAATATTAATTATAAGCTGAATTATATAAATAAAATAAAATATATAATACTAATTTTAAATAATTTTTAAAAAATTAGAATTAATTAAAATATTATAAAGCTGAATGCTCTGGCTGAGCTGAACTCGGAATTTAAATAAGATTATATTAAATATTAAATTATTATTATTAATATTATTAATTATTATATCTAATAACTGATAGATCAGATTATATTTATATAAAACTAATAGAATAATTATAACTAGATTTTTATTAATATAAAATTTAGATACTGATTAGAAATCTAATAAAATTCTATAGTAATTTATATCTTTTATTAAAAAATATCTAATTAAAATAAGAAATATTTTCTAATTAAAACTAATCCAGCAGGCTATTATAATCGATATCTATTTATTATTTAAAAACTTTAATAATAATTATATATATATATTTTTTAATAATTCTAAAAAATATTCTTTAATCTGCGCTTAATTAAAGAGATTTAGTTTTTAATAAAAAAATAAAATAATAAAATTAATTATCTATTTAAATTAAATATATTTAACAGTTCGGAACAGTAGGCGACAGGCAATTATAAAATATAAGATTTAATTCTAAAAATTCTGTTTATTATAAATTATAAAAGTTTAAAGAAAGTAATAATTAGAAAAAGATTTATTTTTAAAAAATAAAGAAATAAGTAATATCTATAATAATTCTTTATTTAGTATCTGACTGATTATTTATTTAAATATAACTAATAGTATTTTCTTCTTATAATTCTTATAAAAATAATAGTTTATAAAACTAGTTTTTAAATTTTTAATTTTTAAATATTATAAAATATAAAAACATACAGTACAGTAGATATAAAAAATTCCGTCGGAAAATAATATATTTTTTTAAAAATTATTTTATATTATTAATAACTTCTTTTAATTAAAGTAAAGTAGCGGTTTTTGAGTTTATATATAGATTTTAAAAAAGATTATCTTCTATTATTAATTTTAAAAAATAGAAACTTTTTTTAAAAAGTTAAATATAAAATAATCTTCCGATTCTTCGCGACGCATATAATCTCGAGATTTTAAAAAGAAAGAAAAAATCTAATTTAAAAAGCTTATTTTAATTTAAATATTATTATAATTTATAAAAATCTAAAAAATAAAAAAAGAGGACTTAATAATATTCTTTAAAAATAAATTAGATAACTGTAATTAATTTATAATTTTAAGATTATTCTATAAATAATAGCTACAGAAAGATAGAAGTAGAAAATTTTATAAAAATAGTTTATTTTATATTTTAATATACAGCCAAAGCGCCCGCTGCATCTTATTTATTTTAATAAATCTAATAAATAAAGAATTATATTTAAAGTTTAAAATTATAAATATTTAGATCCAACTAAATTAAATAAATTAAAAATCTTATTCTTATATTTAGAAAAGACTTTTACAGAATCTACTATAAAAAATATAGTATTTAATATTAAATTAAATAATTATTAGAAAGTACGTTTATTAAAAAAAACTAAGTAGATAGTATAATACAGAATTTTAAACAGATTCGGATTAATAGAATATTTAGAATTATTAAAATTAAAAAAATTAAAAAAATCAAAAAGATTAATAGAATAATTAAGATTATTAGCATTAAAAAAATAAATTAGATTAGTAGAATAATTAAGATTATTAGAATTAAAAAAATTAATTAGATTAGATATAAAAATTTATATTATAATATATACAGTCTAAACAGAGCTGTAATTATATATTTTTATATATATTTCTTACTATAAAAATAATAATTTTATAAAAAGCTGGAATTTATTAGTACTACCAAAAATTTCTTATTATTTCCTAAGAATAGAAATAAAAAAGATAGTAATACTTTATTTAATTATTTTTATTTAATTTAAAAAGCTTTTTTTTATATATTTTTAGATAATAATTAAAATAGTCAGATTAATAATCTATTAATCTAAATATATCTTAACTGTATTAAAGCTAAAAAAGATATAGCAGATAGATCTTAATATTAAAAATAATTAAGATAATTAACTATCTGATTTTTAACTATATTATAGTTAGATATAAAAATTTTTTTAATCTGGCCATAACCTGGTGGTTAGGTATAAAAATTTCAATTAATCTGACCTGACCTGGCCGTTAGCCACTCTACTCAATCCAGACTCAATTATCTTTATATTTAAGAAGTAAGAGGAGGATGAGATGATTACTATATTCTATATTAGTAATAATAAGAATATAAATAATCTTAAAAATAATTCTAAAAATAGATTATTATTAGTAATAGAAAAACCAGTTTTATTTAAGTCTTTAAATATTATATATATTTAGATAGAGATAGAAACCTGGTTTTTATAATTTCTATACTATTATAATTATTATTCTGAACAGTATAAAAAGTAGTATAATATTATTAATATATCTAATAATAAATACTATTTTTTTTTATATTAAGCTTTATAAAAGTCTTTTATAAAATATAGTATATTTCTTAGATGGAATATATAGTACAGGTCGATCAGATAGAGCAGATAGAGCAGGTAGAGTAGATAGAACAGATAGATTAGAATTAGAGAATATTATTATATTATAATCAAAAATATATTATATTTTATATATTATTTATATAAGAGAAATATATATATTATAAATTAATCTGCAGTTATTAATCTATCTGCTATATCTGATTTTTCTAATCTACAGATATAAATAGTTAAAGTAATAGTTATATTTTAATCTGATTTTAACTATACAGTTAAAAATTTTTTATATTTTAATCTGACTGTTAGATTATAGCCAGATTAAGGTTAAGGTATAACAGTCAGGTTAAGCCACTCTAGATATATCTCTTTTTATTAATTTTATTTACTAAATAAATTAAATTCTAATAAATTAATTTAAATACTTAAATTTTTTTCTTAAATCTTTATTTTAAAATCTATTTCTTTGATTAGCTGATTTTATAAATAGGATACTTTCCGATTGGAACTGGTTCCGAAAAAGAATTAATAATATTAATTCTTAAAACTAATTTATTAAAATAATTTAAAACTTTTTAATTTAAAAATTTTAATTTATTATACTATTTTTTAATTATTTCAGAAGTTATATATAAATATTCAGACAGTTTAATTAGTTTTTTATTGATAATAATAGCTATTATTAAATTAGATAATTATTCTTATTAAATATAAAATAATCTATTAATATTTTTAATTTAATAAACTGACATACTATTAACATTTTTTAAATATCTATCTTTTTTATATAAAAATAGTCTTTTTCTGGCTGTAATTAAAGCTGAGAGAATATTTATATAAAATCTTAATATATAAATTATTTTTTTAAATTTAAAATATAAATCTTTTCTTTTTAAATAAATAGAACGGAAAATAACTATTTTATACTTTTATACTATTAATTAAATATTACTTTTTTTACTATTTTATTTTTTTCTTAATAAAAATAAATTTAATAAAAAAATTTACTAAATTATAGATATAACTATCAGAAGCAGTATTAAAAGCCTATTAAAATAAATAATATATTAATAAATTTTTTAAATAAAAAGTCTGTTTATTAATTATTAAAATAATTTTTAATTAACTAGTTAATTTATTATTAAATAAAAAAGATATTTAATAAGCTTAGCTGTATTAATTAAATAAATATCTTAATTTTAAATTATTTTTAAAAACTTTTTTAAAGCAGGTTAGAACTTCTTTTTTAAATTTTTAATAAAAATCTCTGAGATTTTTATTAATTTACCAATAATTAAAATTATAAAATCTATTATTCTTTTTTAAATTATATAAATAAGATTAATCTTTATTTTTATAATTCTTATTTATTAATTTATTTTCTTTTTAAAAAGTTTGTTTTAATTTATTGAATTAGCTCTGAAAAATAGCCTGACTGATTTAATCTATTAATTTAATAAATTATCTAATCTAAAAATTTAAGCAAATCCAGTTATATACTCAACAGATAATTTTCAGAAATTTAAAGAATTTCTTTTTATTTTATAGTTAATTAATCTTGTCTGCTATATTACCACAAAATTTTCTATTATTTTCTAAATTAATTTAAAAAAGATTATATATTATTTAAATTAGATTAGATATTTTATTTAGCTTCAATTCTACTGCTTTTAAATAGATTAATTTTTATTAATTTATATAATTTTTAATAGAACTCTTTATTCCCAATCGGAGCTTAATATATTTATTAATAATTTTTCTTATTTAAAACTAATTAGTAGGAGCAATTCTAATTTTTAAAACTTTCAGAATTAGATAAAACCTTTTTTTATTAAATATAGTATATTAATTTTACCTACTTAATATAGAATTAATTAATTAATTTAATAAAACTAATCCTGAAATAATTATTTTTTATTTTTTAAATCGATAGTAATAGTTTTATTTAATTTTCCGATATAGCAGGTGGTCAGATTTACTAAAATCCGAAATAAAAATAATATATTAATTAATTTAATAAATTAAAAATAAAATAGATTTTTTAAAATAGATAGATTAAATTGGCAGATCTGGATCTATCAGCTTTGATATATTCTTATTAATAATAAATAATCAAATCTGATTAATTTAAAGATATTAATTAAATTAATTATTTAAAATAATATTTTTCTCAGTTTATTAATTTACGGTCAAAATTTAAATAAATAAATTAAAATAATAAATAGATAAATAAATAAATAAATAAATAAAGCTCAGATATTAATATATAATTAAAATAAGAATATAACCGGACTTATAACTAAAAAGAATTCTAAATATCTTTATTTTTATTTTAATAAAATCTTATTTTTCACTCAAACTTTATATAGAATTCTATACAAAATTTAAGTAAGAGATAAAGTAAAAGTAAAAATAAAATAAAAAATAGATAAAATCAATTTTTTGAATAAATAACTAATTAAACTGATTAAATAAATTTAAACTAAAACTAAACTGAAACTGCTTGCTCAACTAACTAAAAGAATAATAAGAATTAACCTTTTATTTATAGCTGAATAGCTATATAAATTTTCCGAGGCTTTCTGCAATTATATAAAAAACACATAAAAGTAAATAAATAAATAAATTCCTATTAAATAGAAATAATAGAATGAATAGAAGAAGATTATTCCAGGCCGTTTTCCCTACTGAAAGATCACCGGAACTCGGAAATCCACTCTGCGAACTGGCTAATCTGAGGCAGCGAACTGGAGAGCCTGAGGTGGTGAACTGGCGAGCCTGAGGCTACCAACTGGCTATATAGTTGACAATATATATATATATATATATATATAAAAGAATTAAGAAAGAAGAAAATAGTCTTTTTAAATAAATTTTATATATTTTATATAAAATTAGCAGTTAAATCCGACTATATTTCTAAAACCAGTTATATAAATAATATAAAAAGAGATTTTATTTATTAAAAAATTATTATATTTACTAAATAAAAGAAGATTATATAAAAAAAATTATAATAAATAAAATAGTCTTTATTTATATATATACTATCTATTAATCAGCTATAATATTATCTAAAAAATTAAAGTATAGAACTATTATTTTAGATTTTAAACAGCTATTTATATAAATAGAAGCTGTAGAAGACGATAAAAAAAGTTTTTATTATAGAATGAAGATTTTAATATAGAATTAGAGTGGCTTAATCTGACTGTTATACCTTAACCTTAACCTAGCCATAATCTAACAGTCAGATTAAAATATAAAAAAATTTCTAACTGTACAGTTAAAATCAGATTAAAGTATAATTATTACTTTAACTATTTATATCTATAAATTAGAAAAATCAGATATAATAAATAGATTAATAACCGCAGATTAATTTATAATATATATATTTTTTTATATAAATAATATATAAAGTATAATATATTTTTAATTATAATATAATAATATTTTTATTTTTAATTTATTTATTTTATTTATTTTATTTATTTTATTTATTTTATTTATTTTATTTATTTTATTT
>NW_017963037.1:0-7531 GCF_001890905.1 Aspergillus aculeatus ATCC 16872
CTAAATTAATATTCTAAAAATTTAATTATTTGATATAAAATTATAATAAAATCTTTTATATTTCCATAATATTTTTCATAGCTGTTTATCTAATGTCTAAATCTATTTAAAAAAATTATTTATAGAAAAATAATTACAAAAAAATTATTTATAGAAAAATAAAGCTTTTATTGTATATACTAAGAATGTTTATAAATAAAATTATATTAAAAATATAATCTAACTCAGATTTTTCTTCTAAATTTATTTATAATCTTTTATTAAGATTTTTAAATATTTTAAACAGAAAATCACTTTAAAATAAAAAAACTTAATAAAGAAATAAAAATTAATAATATAAATATTTTAATTTATAGACAGATTTATAGTAATTTATTAATATATTAATATTATTAAAAAAGGATAAAATATATATACTAAATATATATTAGAATAAATAAATAGATATAAATAATAGAAAATATACGTTTTTAGTATAAGATAAATAATATTAAAAATATTAAAAATATTGAAAAAGATATATAAAAGTATATTTATATTATTGATATTATTATTATTATTAATAGTATTTTTAAGATAAAATAATATTGCATTATAATAATTATATTTAGCTAAGATTAGTCTTAATTAAACTCTATTTATTACTATTATATCTATTAAATAAATAAATTTATTTATCAAAATAATATTATTATATTATTTTCTACGGTTGGAACAGCTGTATATAAAAAATCGAATTATTATAAATAATTTAGAAAAATAATAAATCAAAATTTAATTTATTTTTATATTTTTATATAAAAGTCTTAATATTAATAATTTTTAATTTCTTAATACCTAACTTCTAAGGCCTTATTAGATCTTCAGAATAGTAAGAATTAGTCTTAAAATCAATAGACTGCTACTATTCTATACCTAACTGACCTATTTTCCTTTATATAGTTCCTAACACAATTAATTCTACCATCAGTTTTTATCTTTAAATATTCTTTAGAATAGTTTGCTTTTTCCAAACATTCTTCTTCTTGACGATTTTGATTAAGGATAATTCGTCACAACTATTCTTTCTGTAACATTTGCTGGAATTTTCAATTACAGTTTAATGGGCTTTATATTTTTGATAAAAATGATTAAAAACCATAGAATTTGATGCAACATTTCTAATAATAATAAAAATAATACATTATATTAATTTTTGTAGGAGCTGATAGTAGCTGATAACAAGCCGATATATTGATTACTGCTAAGATAATTAGCGCAGTTCAATCACTTTTGGAACACGGCTCCGTACTGCTTTTATAGATGGCTGCGGCCGTTTATTTAGCTATATTATAACTGTTGCCCACGGCTTCCGATTATTTTTCTTTGCAGTAATTGCGAAGGTTGGAAGAGCCAGCAGGGCTCTTATACAAAGCCTGTGTGGATGTAGCGGCTCCCTTTCTTACTCGAGTTGATAATTATCACCTGGATAATTCAGCTATGACAAATATAAAGACGCATCTCATATTACTTGCTCTCAGAATTTATTTTCTCATTGAGAAAGACATTAGGTTTGCACATAGAGTATTGAAACTAGTCTTAGTAAAATATGGCTCTGCTGTCTGACTGCGACTTCAGCAGATAGTCCGGAGCACAGACATTAGAACCAGTTCCTCATTGCCCCTCCTCCCTCCTGCCCGCCTCCATCCTCTCTGCCTTTATCCCAAGATTATCATAGGCAAGCCTTGAATCATGGATCATAAGAACAATTTCGAACCTCTACCTTCTCCCGCACAAGGTGTTGGACCGTTCTACAGACCAGAGGACGAAAAGCCTACAGCAACAGTCTCCAAGGATATATCCTACGAGAATGTCCATGTCCTTCCCCAGACCCCTCAATTGATTGCTCTTCTGACGTAAGAAATGGCATAAACATACAAACTTTCTTTTGGAGCATCGCCTCCGTCCTGTACTATGATGTGCTAATCCTCTTGACAGCATGATCAGAGACAAACAAACTTGTCGTGCCGACTTCATATTCTATTCTAACAGAATCATCCGCCTCCTAGTCGAGGAAGGTCTCAACCATTTACCAGTAGTCGAGCAATCGGTTACCACACCAGTAGGCAGGGTTTACCTCGGAGTTAAATTTGAAGGCAAAATATGCGGCGTTTCGATAATGAGGGCAGGGGAAGCCATGGAGCAAGGCTTGAGGGACTGCTGCCGATCTGTGCGTATCGGCAAAATCCTGATCCAAAGGGATGAGGAGACCTGCAAACCAAAGCTTTTCTATGAGAAGCTTCCAACTGATATTCGCAATCGATGGGTACTCCTTCTAGATCCAATGTTCGCAACCGGTAAGTCGCAACACACTGACATGGCTGGCTCGACCTAATTGTTCCTAGGCGGCTCTGCAACGCTTGCGGTCGAAGTTCTCAAGGCAAAAGGTGTTCCTGAAGATCGCATACTCTTTCTCAATCTTATTGCAAGTCCATCGGGAGTCGCGGATTTCGCAGAACGATTTCCCAAGCTCAGGGTAGTAACTGCATTTATAGATCAGGGTTTGGATGAGAAAAAGTAAGTGTCGCGCATTGTCCACAGTATGAAAGGTGGGACCGGCTGACCACCACCGCTAGATATATTATCCCGGGGCTGGGTGACTTCGGTGATAGATACTATACACTTTAGATCGATATTGGTACTTGTAAGAGATTGTCAGGTGCATGGGGATGGTCATGAGGGGATCTTCTTTAAATGACATTACTTTTATTACACTCAATCTAGCGGTATGTAGGCATCACTGGAGTTTTTAAACCAGAGCAAGGAAGATCTGGTTCTTACTCCCCGCCAATTGTCGCAGGCACGTCAGTAATCATCAGCATATTCTTCACCAGGATCCACATCATCGGTATTCAGGTTTCGAGCACTAGGTGAAGCACTGAAGTCATTTGTGTGTCCGGCGCGGGCATCATTTTCTTCGTATCTATGGGCAGTGTCTTTGGCAACCGCATCACAAGCATCCACCCAGTCCGAGTACACGTCAACGGCGGCAGAGAGGTCTAGAGCGTGAGATGAGCAGGCGACATCCTCGAACATGATCCGGGGAAGGCGGACTCACAATTGATTCCTGTCTGAAATCGTTGCCCGCACACTTTGCAAGTGAGGTTTCCCAGACCAAGCTTCTTGTCCAGTTTTACTATGATCGAGTTCTCGTGGTTGCAAAACAGACATGCAAATGTGGTGGGCAGTGGTTCTTTCTGTCGCGAGTCAATAAACAGTGAGAGTCATAGGTACTCAGTGCATCAATCACCTTTCGTGTTTGTTGGGGCTGCCTGCTCGACTTCTTTCGCTTACCCTAAATTGCAAACCGAGCATTAGAATTATCGCCATTACTACCAAGAAATCAGACAACATACCATGATTCAAACTATCGTGATCTATGAAGGTGCGAGGCCAGAAAGTATGAACACTCTAATCCTGTTGAGTTCATGGTCACGGGCCGTCGGTAATCTGATGTCAGCACCCGGACCACTTGCCCATATGTAAATTTTCCGTAAAGTTGGAAATACAGATGCAGCTGGCAAGGAAGAAAGTACGGAGTACGGAGTACTCTCTACAAATACACATTTCCCGATAAATATTCCTTGCGGTACATATAATATCATCCAACGAAAGCGGTGGGGAGTTGCGAATCAGCATTCTGTATTTCCAGGCACTTAAGTAGTTTTTCTCTTTGCGGGAAATGCGAATACTAAGTAAAGTCTTAGAATATTAATAAAGGTTACTTCGCATGTCCATGCTGTACATCCTAACAGCAAGTGACAGTGACCCTGCTTACACCGAGGACTCTGCATATTCTGTATTACCCCGCCCAATTGGCGTCCCATTGGGATAAATCTTTAAACATGACTATAGGAGACAGAACACTGAAAGATTGCATCCTGTCCAATTTGCCGATCTTGATAGATATACACGATTTGTGAGGGACTACTTGCGGATTTGAAGAGAGGAGCCTAGAGCCTGCATTTGCAGATAGCATAGACAGAACTTTGCAACAGACTACATGCTGTATCGAACTATTCCAACAACAACTTATTATAGATCTATGGAAAATGGATTCAGAGTCACGCGTGCTTGACCGATGGGAGCCAATCATAATGCCTTAAGACAGTATATTTGTGGGGAAGCATATTATGTAATTTGGTGGTAGGGCCGACGGCTCGCTTAGCTGACTTTTCTGTGGGATTTGGATTTCTACACTTTTCCGCGATTGAGCAGCAAGCCAGCGACAATCGAATCGACTCCCTCCACCAGTGCGCTTGGTGTGATATTTCAGTCTGTCTTCAACTGTTGCGGGATAGACCTGAGTCGCAATAATGGCCGTCGGAAAGTATGCGAAATTATACCTCCCCTTTCAACCTAGCGAACATCAGACTACCATTTTGAACGTTCAGTAACTGATCGCTTGGTAGGAACAAGCGCTTGTCGAAGGGCAAGAAGGGCATCAAGAAGAGGACCGTTGATCCCTTCTCCAGAAAGGACGAGTACTCCTTGAAGGTAGAGTTATTTTGCATCGAATAGTAGCGCTCTGGCTTCAACTGATCGCAATTAGGCTCCTTCAACTTTCCAAATCAGAGAGTATGCAGCGACCCCAACGTTCCGTTTATGACATTATCTCGTGCAACATTTACCTCTTGGCCTTGGGTATACGACAATCACGCTAACAAGCTTTTATAATAAAGTGTTGGAAAGACTCTGGTCAACCGCACCAGCGGTCTGAAGAACGCCAACGACTCTTTGAAGGGCCGGATCGTCGAGGTCTCCCTTGCCGACCTGCAGAACGATGAGGATCACGCCTTCCGCAAGGTCAAGCTCCGTGTCGACGAAATCCAGGGCAAGAACTGCTTGACCAACTTCCACGGATTGGATTTCACCACCGACAAGCTCCGTTCCCTGGTGCGCAAGTGGCAGTCTTTGATCGAGGCCAATGTCACCGTTAAGACCACCGACGACTATCTCCTTCGTCTGTTCGCCATTGCCTTCACCAAGAGACGCCCCAACCAGATTAAGAAGACCACATACGCTCGCTCCTCCCAGATCCGTGCTATCCGCAAGAAGATGACCGAGATCATTCAGCGCGAAGCTGCCAGCTGCTCTCTCGCCCAGCTTACCACCAAGCTAATTCCCGAGGTTATCGGCCGTGAGATTGAGAAGTCCACCCAGGGCATCTATCCTCTGCAGAACGTTAGTCTAGCGACACGGATATCTAATATTGTCAGACTACTAACCAGGCACTAGGTCCACATCCGCAAGGTCAAGCTTCTCAAGTCCCCCAAGTTCGACCTCGGTGCGCTGCTTAACCTGCACGGAGAGTCTACGACCGATGACAAGGGTCACAAGGTTGAGAGGGAGTTCAAGGAAACGGTTCTTGAAAGCGTTTAAATTTTTGATACTCGCCGATCATAGATGCTGTTTCCCTCTGTCATCTGAAGTTAACCCTGTGACTATTTCAATCATGACAAAAATGAGTTCAAAAATTGTAGTCTCAACAGTGCATCAATAACGACAACCCCGATCTTCAATATTGCAGCGAGCTTCAGTCAACGGGCTAACATTTTGGCTTATATACCCACTGCCACCGCCGATATCCAGTTATTCAATCCTTGCAAGTATTGCTGGCTTTCTGAAGTATACTCTCATCGATTTCACGTAAGCCTGACTATGATCACATGTTCCTCGCGGGCATCCTCGTCATGAGCACAGCCCTGAGCAAAGAATTTCAGTGCGAATACTATTAGGCTTTAGTCCTGAAATATTCTAGGGAAATAGTGATCTATCTCTTTACCTATAATGGACTGGACTTGTCATTGGTACTCTAGAATACCACTGTAATCACTGTGGCTGTCTCGCATATTCCTCTTCATGAAAAGACTGCTTTTATCACAGTACTAAGGCCTCAATACTGTGGCCGCTTTTGGAAGGTGCGCTTTCTTTAGTTTGAAGACGGTGATCTTCCCATATCGTGGACAAGGGTTACACGTTACCTTCTCTCCTCTATTCTCTCACTCCCTCTCCTGGGAATCATACGTACGCATGTTCTTTAGCCGTCTGTTACACGTATGCCGTCGTTTACGGAGAGTGGATGGTTTCATAATGCTTCATCCTTTCATGGGTGGATGAGGTTTTTGATGTCAGTACTGAACCCTGGTTTGATCGAAATTTGGTCAACACAGTCCTGCGAAAGTAGTCTGCGTATTTCCTCTATAAGAAGTTCGTCTTCTTTCTAGAACTAGTTATACTCTAATTCTGCCAGCAAAGGCCACTACAGCTAAGTTGATAATATCTTATATATTAATTATTCGTTTTATAACAGCTTCAATACGGTAATATATAGTCTCGAAGAGACGTATAATTATATTATTTATTATTTTTATTATTGATTATTATTTATTATTATTTACTATATCTTTTTAGTTACTTAAATAAGCCGTATAAATATTTCAATTATATTGCTTATTTCTTTTAATCTAAATAATTTTATAGATCTGTTGTTTAAATAAGGCTTATTAAATCTTAATCAAATCCAACCCCAGACTATATAGTAGTTAATTTATTATTCGAATATTAAGATTTCGAAGTAAAATTTGCATAATTTATACAGTATAAATTAAAATTATATTATATAAGTATAAAGCTAAGGAATAATTTTCAGTAAAAAGATATTCTGGGACCAAGGTCCTGATATAGAGCTCAGCTTCAGACACCAGTTGGTGTTTAAGATCTCGCACGCTACCTACTAAACTAGTATTAATTTAATATATATAAAAAATTCTTATATAAACAGATAAAATAGCTTTTTAGTTATTTTTTTATTTTAAGATATATTTTAATAAATATAATCTATTTGTTTTGTAATATTAAAAATAGCTTATTAAAAAGTTCTAAACAGAATCCGACTAAGTATATAAATAAAATAAAATAAAATTAAAAAAATTATTAAAATAATAAAAAAAATAAAAAAAACTATAGCTGACTGTAGTATTTATAGTTATATATAATAATATATAACTTTTTTTTTATAAAAACTAATCAGTCTTTATATAGAAATAGTAAAATAAAAACTAATTTTTGAAAAATAAATAAATAAATTATAAAATTATAATATAACTTCTATTACTAACAGTAAACTAAAAAAATTTTTATAATAATTATATAAATTAAATTACAGATCCTGTCTTTAATATTTTAATATAAAATTATTTAATAAAAAAAACAATATAATAATAAATTATTTCAATTAAATATATATATAAAATTTACAATTAATAGAAATTATTATCTTATTGGATTAGAATAAATTTTCTATATTTATAATTAATAGATAGTATAGCAAATATTTTTTTTAATTAAAATTTAAAAAATATATTTATAACAATAAATAAAATATTTAAAAATCTTAATATATAATGAAAAATTCTAAACCGAAGAAATATATAAAAAAAAAATTAAAATTAAAATTTTTTAAATAATTTTAAATTAGTCTGTAGTAGAC
>NW_017963038.1:0-7327 GCF_001890905.1 Aspergillus aculeatus ATCC 16872
TATTATAGAAAGCGTCTGTAACCGCCTTCTTTATAATTATATATATTAAATATTTTAAAAAAATAAAAAAAAATGGAATTAAAATTTATACTTATTTATAAATTAAAAGTTCTATTATATTTAATAAAATTATTTACTATTAGTATATATTTAGCTAGATTAGAATTAAATTACTATTATTTTTAAATATTTTTTTAAAAATAAGATTTTTATTATTTAATAATAATAAAGATCTGGTGGAAAAATATATATATATAATATTTTTTCTACTATTATTATAATTATTATTATATATATATTTTTTAAAAAATTAAATACTATTAAAGTATATGATCTTTTTACTTTTTTCTTTATAAATACGGAAAATATAACTATAATTTTTTTAGATTTAATAAAATAATTAATCCGCGTTTACAGTCTGAGTTTATATTTTTTAATATATTAGAAATTATTAAGATTAATCAGAATATAAATTCTACAGCTGTATATATAAAAATAGTTAATTAATACAGTATTTAATTTAATATTAAAATATTTATATTATTTTAAAATTAGTAATAATTTTTTATTTATCAAAACTAAATAATTAATAATATATACTACTGGTTTAATTATTTCTGATTAAGAATATTCTAATAGATTAATATTAATTAATATTATTTTAGCTGTTAATATAATATATTATTTATATTATTCTATATAAATATTTTAATAATAATAATATAAAACCAATATAAAATATATAGTATTTTTAGATTTATATTATGTTTTAAATTTTATAAATTTTTAGCTATTATTAAAATATTATTCTGCGATGTACTGCTCTGTAAAACTCTTATATTATTTATTAAATAAAATTAATATATTATTAATTTTATTTTTAAAGTTTTTTAAAAAAGAGATTTCTATACGGCTGGTAGATAGATTAATAAAAATAAATAATATTTTTTATTTATAATATTTATTAATTTTAAATATTAAATATTGTAATTTTAAATATTATATAGATTCTGTTCTTTAATTATTGGTTTTTGAAAAAAAAATTAGTATTTTTTTAATATTATATATCTTATATTTAAATTCTGGCTTGGCCACTATCTTATTATCAGTATTTTTTTAATATAATAATTAATTTTAATTTATTAATATAATGATTAATTTTAATTTATTAATATAGTTTAAATAATAGTATAGAAGATATAGATTATTAATATATATTTTAATAATAAATATTTTATTATTTAATATATATTTAATAATACAGTCGGTGTTAAGATCTTTAATCTTATAGTTTTTAATATATTAAATAATATTATAATATATATTTTTTCTGCTAATAGTAGATTATATACAGAATCAGAACTATATTTTATTTTTATAAATAATTTAACAGTTTTATTATTTTTAATATTAAAATATAATTTAATTCAATTTTTTTATATTCTTCAATCTTACTGTAACTACTAGAGAAGTTAAAATATTTATATATTTTTTTAAATATTTATATCTTATATTTAATAAAAGAATTAACATCTGATATTAATATATATTTAAAGCCGGAGTTTTATATTAATATAATAAAATAATTTTTTTTACTAAATTTCTTAATAATAATTATATTAATAAAAATATTAATATAGTAAAAATATACAGCAGCTGTAAGATTTTCTTCTATAGTAGAAGACTTATAATATTATATATAAATTTATAATTTTTATTTTTATAAATATATATTTAAATAAAAATAAAACTATAAATTAATACTATATTTATATTTATTATAAAAAATTTACTTTCCGTTCTTCTTTTTATATAAAAAAGATTTTTAAATTTAAATAAATTAATTATTAGATTAACTATTTGCTGGTTTTTTTAACAGTTATATAATATTATTCTTCTATTATCTTTTTAATATATTTATTAAAATTATATTTTTTAATTTATTATTTTTATTTTTAAATATTTTTAGAGCTGTATTTATATAACCGGCATCTGTTTCTTATTTCTTAATAATATTTTTTAAAATAAGTAATTAAATTAAAGATCTTAATATTATTATATCAACTGTTATTATTTCTATCGATATTATTTTTATATATTATTATCTATAATAAAAAGTTGTTTTTTAAAATAATAAAAAAAAGAATAGTAGTGTAGAAGTCGATCTTACAGTTAAAAATCTAAATATTTAAATATTTATATTAAAATATATTAATAAAATATAATAGTTTTATATACTGTAAAAACTTTATAATCAGAAAGCTGATAATAATAGTCCATTTTTAAAATATATTTTTTTATAAATAATTTTATAGACAGCAGTATAAATCTTATTCATATATTTAAATTTTAACAACTAATTTAAATACTTTTTTAATATATTTTTTAATAGTAAGTTCATAAATCAACTACTAATTAAAATCGATCATTGTTTTTAAATATTAAAGTATTTTTTGTTCGGTATAAATTATAGTAAGATTCTATTAATAAAATCTTCTATTTAATAAAAGTAAAAACCTATTTAATAACATATAATTAGATATTTTATTTTTATATATTTATAAAAAATATTAATATAATAGAAAGAGCGTCTAACAGTTTTTCAGATAAAATCTTATATTTTTTTAGTATTAAATATAATATTACATAGTATTTTTATTTTTATTATTATTTTAACTATTTATTTTAATATATATTAGAAGTATTACAGCCGCCAATCAGATAGTTATATTATTTTCTTAATATATTTAAAAATCTAAAAATCGGAAAAATAGGAAAGTTGTTATAAATAATATAATCTTAATAGTTATAAAATTATTTAATAATATTAATATTCTGAAGAAAGAAAGAATCGCGATCAAACAGAGGACTTATAATCTAAAGAGAGTATAAAGATAAATAGATTCCAGCTATTTAAATATTTATTTAAACTGCCGGCCGGAAGGCGGTAAGCTACCCAGCCAATGGAAGGCCAGGCTCTCCACAATATCATTAATAATTATTTTAATTTTTATTTAATAATCAATTCATATACTACAGCAGAAGCTGTTTACTAAACTATTAATTATTTTTAATTATAATATAAATATAAAAAATTAAAACTAATAATATAATAAAAATATTTATTTATTTTTATATCAATTTTGGAATACTTTCTTATCGGATAATATTATTAATATTAATATTTTAATTATTAATAGTTTTAAAAATATTTAATTTAAATATGAATATACTACAATCCTCGGTATTTATAATTAAAATAATATCTAAAAATCTAAAATTAAAAAAATATAATAAATATATATAATAAAAAATATAATAAAAAAATATTAAAATCTAACAGCAACTTTAATAAAAAGTTATTTAATAATAAATATATTTAATCTAATTGATATTTTATTAAATTTAATAAATAGTCCGCTGAATGATCCGGTATAATTATTTTTTTTAAAAAACTATTTTTTATACTAAAATATTAATATGTTTTAAATCTTATAACATAATATATATAATTTAATTAATATAGCTATAGTACTTCTATTATGAAATATTTAATTATAAAATTATAATAGAATTATTCTATAGAAATTATAAATATCAATATATACTAATATTAGTTATTAAACTTTAAAAATATAAAGAAATATATATTTTAATATAATTAAATATACTTCTGCTGCTGTATTTATAAATATATATTTTTATTTATAAAGATTTTTAATAAGACGTGCTCACTCAATTTGCACGCTTCCTCCGCTGCAGTCCTTTAATATACTTATTTAATTCGCATGCTTTCTCTACTGTAGTTTTTTAATATATTTATTTAATTTATATACCTTTTCTGCTGCAGTTTTTTAATATACTCGCTTAATTCGCATGCTTTTTTATTATAGTTTTTTAATATATTTATTCAATTTATATACTTTCTCTGCTGTAGTTTTTTAATATATTTATTTAATTTATATATTTTTTTATTATAGTTTTTTAATATATTTATTTAATTTATATACTTCTTCTACTGTAGTTTTTTAATATATTTATTTAAGTTATATACTTCTTCTATGATAATTTTTTATTAAAATAAATAAAATTATAAAAAGAACTGTTTTTTTAATTATATAGCTGTAGACTGTTATATTACTGTAAAACTATAAAATTATATAATATCTAATTATTATAATAAAAATTATTAGAAATATTTAGATTTAATATATAGTTAGTATATTATTATAATTCTCTGTAATATTTTTATTAATTACTATATAATATTTTTATTAATCAATAATTTTATTTTATATTTATTTATATAATTTGCTAATATATTATTTTAATATTATATAATACCGGAACAGCCGGCAGCCGACGGTTTAATAATTAAAAATTATAATTCTAATTAATTATTATTAATTTTATTTATATTAGATATTTTTATTTTTTTAAATGTATTAATTTTTTTATTATATTTAATTCAGGTCTGTATTTAAAATAATGCTATTTTTTATTATTTAATTATAATTTTTGATATTTTTATTAATATTAATTAATTTTAATATTTTTAAATATAATACCGGACAGTTATATAGTATACAGTAAATTTTTCAAAAACTAAATTAATTAATTAATATATAATTTTATTAACTTAAATAATTTATAAAATTATTAGCTGATTATATAATCAGCTTATATTAATAAAATATATAAATATACAGACTGCAATTACTATACTGTATTAAATAATTTTAATAATTTAATTTATTTTTTTTAAAAATCTTTTTAATTTTTTTAAAAATGTATAAGTTAAAGCGGTAGAACTTTAAATATTTATTATAATTTTATTAATTTTTAATTTAAAATTATTTATTAATTTTCTATTAATAATATCCGACGACGATGCTTTTTATATATAAATATAATAAAATAATAATTTTTTTATATAAAAAATACTATTTAAAAATAATCTGCAGGCAGATTCAGACATCTTCTATAAAAACTAATAATATAATTATAATAATATAAATTTAAACAGCTGAATATTTATATTTTAAAAATAGTAATTTATATATTATAATTTCGGACCATACCGAGCGGCTGGTCTATAATATATAATACTAATTATTTTTATTAAAAAATATATATTAATTATAAATTATTAATATATTATTTTTATTTATAGTATTTTTCTTAGCTAATTCCTGCTGTTCCTGTCGACAAAAAAAAGATTAAATAAGAAATTATAAAAAATTAATATAAAGCAGCTGGATAGAACTACTGTTTTTTATATTAATTAATTTTAAAAAAATTATAAAATAAAGATTAAATTTCTTAATAATTATTTTTTTAATTTTTATATAGCTAATCGGCTCATCTACAGCCGGCTGTTTCTATAAAAATAGATATTAAATATAAAATAATTTAATTTTTAATATTATATAATTTAATATAGCTGATATTATTTCTTTAAATATATCTAATATTATTATAGTATTTTTATATATTATTTATATTATACTAAGAACTATAACTTATATTATTACTAGATTTATAATTTTTTAAATATTTATTAATATTATTTTTATTATAAAAATTATTCTACTATCTATTAAACCTATTCGAAGTAGAAGAAGAAAAAAAAAGAAGATTTAAAAAATCTATTAAAAAAAATCTATTTTTTTTAAATTAGCTAATAAAATAAAACTATTAATATTTAATACCTATAATAATTAATTAATATTATTTAATTAGAATTAGTTATTAAAATTAAAGCTGAAATAAGTACTGCTATAAAACTTTCAACTGTTAAATTTTTAAAAATTATTAAATTTAAAAATTAAAATTAATTATAAATATATAAATTAAAATAATATATCTAATTTATATTAAATCTATTAAATCTAATTATTTTTTTAATAATAAATCTTTTTCTAATTAATCTAATTATATAAATATTTTAATTAATAAAACTACTGGTTTAGTCTGTTTCTACTATCGGTTTGTTTATATTAAATAGAAAATATTTTCGGAGATATTTTTCAAAAAATTAGACTAATCTAATTTTACTGCTGAATATTATTAGTAGAATAATTTTTTTTACAGCTGTTTTTAATAGATTTATTTTTATTTCTTTTTATTAATATATTAATACTGTTAATAAATATTCTAACTTTTATTTAACAGCTAATTAATATATTATAATAAAAGCTGTTTATTAAAATACCGGCTATTTTTAATTATAATATAAATATTAAAAAAGTTTACGCTGATAATATAATAAAAATATTTATATATTTTTATATAAATTTTAAAATATTATTTAGTCAGATAATATTATTAATATTAATATTTTAATTATCAGTGCTGAAAAAATCTAATCTAAATATAAATATACTATAGTTTTTAAAAATATTTATCATTAAAATAGTATTTAAAAATTAAGATTTGAAAAAATATAGTAAATATATATAGTAAAAAATATCATAAAAAAATTTTAAAATTTAAAAATAATTTTAATAAAAAAGCTTTTTCATAATAAATTTATTTAGTTTGATTAAATTTTATTTAGTTTAATTAAATCTTATTTTGCTAAGCAGCCTGCTCTAGTTATTTTCTTTAAAAAATTATTAATTATATAAAATATTAAAATATTTTAAATTTTATAATATAATATATATATTTTAATTAATATAAATATAGCAGTCCTGCTGCAGAATATTCGACTATAAAATTATAATATAAGTATTTTATAAAAATTTTAAATATTAATTTATATTAATATTATTTATTATTTATTAAAAATAAAAAAGAAGTATATTCTTATATAGCTGAATCTATTTTTACTACTATATTTAAAAATATATATTTTTATTTATAAAAATCTTTAATAAATCTTTTTATATTATAATTAATTTATTATATTTATATATATTTAATTAGAATTAGTAAAGAACTCCGACAAACTGCTATTATTTATTATTTATAATATATATAATTTATTAGATACAGTAGAAAAGTTAAAAAATATTATTTTTATTAATATTTTTATAGCAGCTGATAGAATCTAAATGAAAAATTAATTATTATATATTATTATTAGTAATTTTAATATTTATAATATTTTCCAAATAAAAGACCGACCACTGCTGAACCTATACTTTAATTTAAAAAAAATAATTTAATTTAAAATTTTTATTAAATAATAATTATTAATAATAATTCTTCTAAAAATTGTTATTATTAGACCGGTCTGTATCCATATAAAATAATTAAATCTATTTTTAAAAATTATAAAACTGATAATTTTTTTATATAAATTTAAATATTTTTAAATTTT